>NC_057806.1:77723822-77960859 GCF_018294505.1 Triticum aestivum | reverse complement strand
GTGAGCTCCTCCTCCCTCATCTCCGGTGAGCTCCTCCTCCCTCCTCTCTGGTGAGCTCCTCCTCCCTCCTCTCCTCCCATCCCCTCATGGTTTCTCCTTCCTCCCCTCCGATGCTCCGGTGAACTCCTCTCCGGCGACCTCCTCCTCCTCTCCGGCGATGTAGGCAAGCGCCTCTCCGGTCACCTCCTCCTCCTCCTCTCCGGCGAACTCCTCTCCGGCAAAAGAACGTACAAGATCCAAAAACGGGAACAAAATTTGAAATAATATCGTGCAAAAAAACGAGCAAAAAATGGGCAAAAAAACCGCGATCCAGATCCAAATTCAAAATTCAAAAATAGCAATGGCGCACGGTGGGGGTTAGACGATGCACCACTACTATTTTCCCGCCTTCAAAATTCAAAAATACTAATGGCGCACCGTGGTCTATACTAATGGCGCACCAGTTGCCTATACTAATGGCGCACCGTGGCCTATACTAATGGCGCATCAGCGGTGCGCCATTAGTATACCAGATACTAATGGCGCACCACTGGTGCGCCATTAGTAAAAAATACTAGTGGCGTGGTACTAGTGGCGCACCAGTAGTGCGCCATTAGTAGGCAAAACTGGTGCGCCACTAGTAGGCCTTTTCCTAGTAGTGTGTAGTGAATCCCATAGCTCGCGGTGCCTTTCAAATAGCGCATAACTCTCTCAAGCGCATGCCAATGATCATCTCTCGGTTTTGACACAAACTGACTCAGCTTTCTCACAGCAAAAGAGATGTCAGGCCTTGTGGCACTCGCCGAATATATAAGCGAGCCAATAATCTGAGAATACCTCAGTTGATCTCTAGCAATCCGTCAGTTCTTTCGAAGCAACACACTAGCATCATATGGAGTTGGAGAAGGCATGCATTCGCTATACCCAAAACGACTCAAGACCTTTTCCACATAGTGAGACTGAAATAGTGTGATCCCACCATTCTCATCTCTCAACAGCTTGATGTTTAAGATAACATCAGCTACTCCTAGATCCTTCATCTCAAAACAGCGAGATAAGAAATCCTTAACCTCCTTGATTAAATCAAGTTTGGTTCCAAAGATCACTATGTCGTCGATATACAGACAAAAAATAACTCCTTCGCCCCCACCATAGCGATAGTACACGCACTTGTCACCATCGTTTACTACAAAGCCGGCAGCAGTTAATGTTCTTTCGAACTTCTCATGCCACTCCTTAGGAGCTTGTTTAAGGCCATATAAAGACTTTAATAGCTTGCACACCTTTCCTTCCTGACCAGGTACTACAAAACCATCTAGCTGATCCATGTAAATTTCCTCCTTCAACTCTCCATTGAGGAAAGTTGTCTTAACGTCCATTTGATGAACGAGAAGACCATGTGAGGCAGCCAGTGATAGTAGCACCCGAATTGTGGTCAGTCTAGCCACGGGTGAGTAAGTGTCAAAGAAGTCTTCACCTTCTTTTTGGGTATAACCCTTGGCCACAAGTCGTGCCTTGTACTTTTCAATCGTACCATCAGGTCTAAGTTTCTTCTTGAACACCCACTTACATCCTACAGGTTTGCACCCATAAGGACGGTTAATGATCTCCCAGGTACCGTTAGCTAAGATGGAATCCATCTCGCTACGTACAGCTTCCTTCCAGGAGTCAGCATCAGGAGATGCATAGGCTTATGAAATAGTCCGGAGTGTGTCATCCACGAGGTACACAATGAAATCATCACCAAAGAACTTTGCAGTCCTCTGTCTCTTGCTTCTCACAGGAGTTTCATTGTCACACTCAATAGGATTCTCAGCGTGTTTCATCGCAATGGTGGGTTCAGGAATTACAGTGAATTCCTCACTAGATGGAGTAGGTATCTCCTGATTGGATGAACTCGACATATCCTTCATAGGAAATATGTCCTCAAAGAAAGTTGCATCATTCGACTCCATAATCGTACCAACATGCATGTCAGATACCTCAGATTTTATTATCAAAAATCTATAGCCGGTGCTATGAAAAGCATAGCCCAGAAGAACACAATCCACGATTTTTCGTTCAAGCTTGCGCTTCTTGGGAATTGGTATATTGACTTTCGCCAAACAACCCCAAGTACGTAGGTAAGAGAGTTTCGATCTTTTCCTTTCCCATTCCTCAAACGGAGTCATGGTCTTATGCTTTGTGGGAACTCGGTTTAGGACATGACACACAGCCATTAGCGCCTCCCCCCACCATTCCTTGGAAAGACCCGGTGTGTCTAACATGGTGTTAACCATATCAGTTAGAGTTCGGTTCTTTCTTTCAGCTACCCTATTTGACTGAGGTGAGTAGGGAGTGTTGGTGAACGTAGCAGAATTTTAAAATTTTCTACGCATCACCAAGATCAATCTATGGAGTCATCTAGCAACAAGGGAGAGATGAGTGCATCTACATACCCTTGTAGATCACGAGTGGAAGCGTTCAAGAGAACGGGGTTGATGAAGTCGTACTCGACGTGATCCAAATCACCGATGATCCTAGTGCCGAACGGACGGCACCTTCGCGTTCAACACACGTACGGAACGGAGACGTCTCCCGCGCCTTGATGCAGCAAGGAGGAGGGAGAGGTTGAGGAAGAGGGTTCCAACAGCAGCACGACGACGTGGTGGTGGTGGAGCTGCAGTACTCCGGCAGGGCTTCGCCAAGCTCTTGCGGAGGAGCAGAAGTGTTGGGGAGGGGAGGGGCTGCGCCAGGGATGTATTATGCAGCCCTCCCCTTACCCCTCTATTTATAGGGGAAGGAGGAAGGGGGCCGGCCCCCTCTAGATCTCATCTAGAGGGGGGGGCGGCCAAGGGGAGGGGGCTTGCCCCCCAAGCAAGGGGGGCGCCCCCTTTAGGGTTTCCCCCCAACCCTAGGCGCATGGGCCCAAGGGGGGGATGCGGCCAGCCCATGTAGGGCTAGTTCCCTTTCCTCTACAGCCCATTAGGCCCTCCGAGAGAGGTGGCCCCTCCCGGTGGACCCCCGGAACCCCTCCGGTGGCCCCGGTACAATACCGATATGCCCCCGAACCTTTCCGGTGACCGTATGACAACTTCCTACATATAAATCTTCACCTCCGGACCATTCCGGAAATCCTCATGACGTTTGGGATCTCATCCGGGACTCCAAACAATATTCGGTAATCACATACAAGTCTTCCTAACAACCATAGTGTCACCGAACCTTAAGTGTGTAGACCCTACGGGTTCGGGAGACATGCAGACATGACTGAGACGACTCTCCGGTCAATAACCAACAGCGGGATCTGGATACCCATGTTGGCTCCCACATGCTTCATGATGATCTCATCGGATGAACCACAATGTCAAGGATTTAATCAATCCTGTATTCAATTCCCTTTGTCCAGCGGTATTGTACTTGCCCGAGATTCGATCGTCGGTATCCCGATACCTTGTTCAATCTCGTTACCGGCAAGTCTCTTTACTCGTTCCGTAACACATCGTCCCGTGATCAACTCCTTGGTCACATTGTGCACATTATGATGATGTCCTACCGAGTGGGCCCAGAGACACCTCTCCGTTTACACGGAGTGACAAATCCCAGTCTCGATTCGTGCCAACCCAACAGACACTTTCGGAGATACCTGTAATGTACCTTTATAGCCACCCAGTTACGTTGTGACGTTTGGCACACCCAAAGCACTCCTACGGTATCCGGGAGTTGCATAATCTCATGGTCTAAGGAAATGATACTTGACATTAGACAAGCTTTAGCATACGAACTGCACGATCTATGTGCTAGGATTAGGATTGGGTCTTGTCCATCACATCATTCTCCTAATGATGTGATCCCGTTATCAACGACATCCAATGTCCATGGTCAGGAAACTGTAACCATCTATTGATCAACGAGCTAGTCAACTAGAGGCTTACTAGGGACATGGTGTTGTCTATGTATCCACACATGTATCTGAGTTTCCTATCAATACAATTATAGCATGGATAATAAACGATTATCATGAACAATGAAATATAATAATAACTAATTTATTATTGCCTCTAGGGCATATTTCCAACAGTCTCCCACTTGCACTAGAGTCACTAATCTAGTTCACATCGCTATGTGATTAACACTCACAGGTGATGTCGCCATGTGACCAACATCCAAGAGTCTACTAGACTCAATGATCTAGTTCACATCACTATGTGATAAACACTCAAAGAGTTCTAGGTTTGATCATGTTATGCTTGTGAGAGAGGTTGTAGTCATCGGGTCTTTCCATATTCAGATCCCTATGTATTTCGCAAAACTTTATGTTGTAGATGCTGCTACCACGTTCCACTTGGAGCTATTCCAAATTATTGCTCCATTATACGTATCCGGTATCTCTACTCAGAGCTATCCGGATAGGTGTTAAGCTTGCATCGACATAACTCTTTACGTCGAACTCTTTATCACCTCCATAACCGAGAAACATTTCCTTATTCCTCTAAGGATAATTTCGACCACTATCTGGTGATCCAGTCCTAGATCACCTTTGTACCCTCTTGCCAGACATGTGGCAAGGCACACATCAGGTGCGGTACTCAGCATGGCATACCGTATAGAACCTATGACAAGAGCATAGGGGACGACCTTCGTCCTTCCTCTTTCTTCTGCCGTGGTCAAGCTTTGAGTCTTACTCAACTTCACACCTTACAACTCAGGTAAGAACCCCTTCTTTGACTGATCTATTTTGAACTCCTTCAAAAACATGTCAAGGTGTGGGTTCTTTGAAAGTATCATCAGGCGTCTTGATCTATCTCTATAGATCTTGATGCCCAATTTGTAAGCAGCTTTATCCAGGTCTTCCTTTGAAAAACACTCTTCAAACAACCGTTTATGCTTTCCAGAAATTCTACATTATTTCGGATCAACAATATGTCATCCACATATACTTATCAGAAATGTTGTAGTGCTCCCACTCACTTTCTTGTAAATACAAGTTTCTAGCAAACATTGTATAAACCTAAAAGCTTTGATCACTCCATCAAAGCATATATTCCGACTCTGAGATGCTTGCTCTAGTCCATAGAAGGATTGCTAGAGCCAGCATACCTTTTAGCATCCTTAGGATCGACAAAACCTTTTATTGTATCACATACAACTTTTCTTACGAAAACTGGTAAGAAAACTTTTTTTGACATCCATATGTAAGATTTCATAATCAAAAAATACAGCTAATGCTAACATGATTCCGACGAACTTAAGCATCACTACGGGTGAGAAATTCTCATCGTAGTCAACTCCTTGAACTTGTGAAAAGACTCTTTCCCACAAGTCGAGCTTCATAGACGGTAACATTACTGCCCACGTCCGTCTTCTTCTTAAAGATCCATTTATCTCAATGGCTTGCCGATCATCGGGCAAGTCCACCAAAGTTCATACTTTGTTCTAATACATGGATCCTATCTCGGATTTCATGGCTTCTAACCATTTGTCAGAATATGGGCCCACCATCGCTTCTCCATAGCTCGTAGGTTCATTGTTGTCTAACAACATGATATCTAAGACAGGATTACCATACCACTCAGGAGTAGCACATATCCTTGTCGACCTACGAGGTTCGATAGCAACTTGATCCGAAGCTTCATGATCACTATCATTAACTTCCTATTCAACAGACGTAGGCACCACAGAAAACATCTTTCTGTGTTGCATCACTTTTTGGTTGAAATAAAGGTTCAACAACCTCATCAAGTTCTATCTTCCTCCCACTCAATTCTTTCGAGAGAAACTCCTTCTCGAGAAAGGACCCATTCTTAGCGACAAACAATTTGCCCTCGGATCTGAGATAGAAGGTATACCCAACTGTAACCTTTTGGTATCCTATGAAGATGTGTTTGTCCGCTTTGGGTTCGAGCTTCTCCGACTGAAGCCTTAAGCATCATAGCCCCAAACATTAAGAAACGGCAACTTTGGTTTCTTGCCAAACCAATGTTCACACGATGTCGTCTCAACGAACTTAGATGGTGTCCTATCTAAAGTGAATGCAGCTGTCTTTAACGCATAACCTCAAAATGAAAACGGTAGATCGGTAAGAGACATCATAGATCGCACCATATCTCATAGGGTTCGATTACGACGTCCAGACACACCATTACCCTGTGGTGTTCCAGGTGGCTTCAACTGTGAAACAATTCCACAATGTCTTAAGTGATTGCCAAACTCATAACTCAGAAATTCTCATTGATCAGATCATAGGAATTTGATCTTCTTGTTATGATGATTCTTAACTTCACTCTGAAATTGCTTGAACTTTTCAAACGTTTCAGACTTGTGCTTCATTAAGTAAATATAACTATATCTACTCAAATCGTCAGTGAAGATGAGAAAATAGCGATATCCACCGCACGCTTCAATTCTCATTGGATCACACGCATCAGCATGCATGATTTCCAACAAGTCACTTGCCCGTTTCATTGTACCTGAAAACGGGGTCTTAGTCATCCTGCCCATGAGGCATGGCTCGCATGTGTCAAGCGATTCAAAATCAAGTGACTCCAAACATCCATCGACATGGAGTTTCTTCATGCATCTTACGCCAATATGACCTAAGCGGCAGTGCCACGAGAAAGTGGTACTATCATTATTAACTCTACATCTTTTGGCGTGAACATGTGTATTACCACGACCGAGATTCAATGAACCATTCACATAGGGTGCATGACCATGAAAGGTATCATTCATGTAAACAGAATAACCATTATTCTCTAACTTAAATGAATGACCGTATTGCAATGAACATGATCTAATCATATTCATGCTCAACGTAGACACCTGATAACATTTATCTAGGTTCAATACTAATCCCGAAGGCAGATGGAGCGTGCGATGGTGATCTCATCAACTTTGGAAACACTTCCAACACACATCGTCACCTCGCCCTTAGCCAGTCTCCGTTTAGTCCGTAGCTTTTGCTTCAAGTCACCAATAATAGCAACTGAACCGGTATCCAATACCCAGGTGCTACCAGGAGTACTAGTGAGGTACACATTAATAACACGTATATACTTTGTTGAAGTTGCCAGCCTTCTTATCTACCATGCATTTGGGGTAATTCCGCTACCAGTGACCGTTCCCCTTACAATAGAAGCACTTAGTCTCGGGTTTGGGTTCAACCTTGGGTTCCTTCACTGGAGCGGCAACTGGTTTGCCATCCATGAAGTTTCCCTTCTAGCCCTTGCCCTTCTTGAAACCAGTGGTCTTGTTAAACCATCAACACTTGATGCTCCTTCTTGATTTCTACCTTTTGCGGTCTTAAGCACCGCGAACAGCTCCGGGATCAACTCCATCCCTTGCATGTCATAGTTCATCACGAAGATCTAGTAGCTTAGTGATAGTGGCTAGAGAACTCTATCAATCACTATCTTATCTGGAAGTTTAACTCCCACTTGATTTAAGTGATTGTAGCACCCAGACATTCTGAGCACATGCTCACTAGCTGAGCTATTCTCCTCCATCTTGTTGGCAAAAGAACTTGTCAGAGGTCTCACACCTCTCAACACGGGCATGAGCCTGAAATCCCAATTTCAGCTCTTGGAACATCTCATATGTTCTATGGCGTTCAAAACGTCATTGGAATCCCGATTCTAAGCCGTAAAGTATGGTGCACTAAACTATCAAGTAGTCATCAGGACGTGTCTGTCAGGTGTTCACAACATCCACAGACGACGTTGTAGGGGTTTGCACATCGAGCGGTGCATCAAAGACGTAAGCCTTCTGTGTAGCAGTGAGGACACTCCTCGGACTACGGACCTAGTCCGCATCATTGCTTACAATATCTTTCAACTTAATCTTTCTCTAGGAACGTATTGAAACAGGGAGCTACAACGTGAGCTATTTATCTACAACATATTTGCAAAGACAATTTAGACTATGTTCATGATAATTGAGTTCATCTAATCAAATTATTTAATGAACTCCCACTCAGATAGACATCCCTCTAGTCATCTAAGTGAAACATGATCCGAGTCAACTAGGCCGTGTCCGATCATCACGTGAGACGGACTAGTCAACATCGGTGAACATCTTCATGTTGATCGTATCTTCTATACGACTCATGCTCGACCTTTCGGTCTTCCGTGTTCCGAGGCCATGTCTGTACATGCTAGGCTCGTCAAGTCAACCTAAGTGTATTGCGTGTGTAAATCTGGCTTACACCCGTTGTATTCGAACGTTAGAATCTATCACACCCGATCATCACGTGGTGCTTCGAAACAACGAACCTTCGCAACGGTGCACAGTTAGGGGGAACACTTTCTTGAAATTTTAGTGAGGGATCATCTTATTTAAGCTACCGTCGTTCTAAGCAAATAAGATGTAAAACATGATAAACATCACATGCAATCAAATAGTGACATGATATGGCCAATATCATTTTGCTCCTTTTGATCTCCATCTTCGGGGCTCCATGATCATCGTTGTCACCGGCATGACACCATGATCTCCATCATCATGATCTCCATCATCGTGTCTTCTTGAAGTTGTCTCGTCATCTATTACTTCTACTACTATGGCTAACGCTTTAGCAATAAAGTAAAGTAATTACATGACGTTTATGTTGACACGCAGGTCATAAATAAATTAAGACAACTCCTATGGCTCCTGCCGGTTGTCATACTCATCGACATGCAAGTCGTGATTCCTATTACAAGAACATGATCAATCTCATACATCACATATATCATTCATCACATCCTTTTGGCCATATCACATCACAAGGCATATGCTGCAAAAACAAGTTAGACGTCCTCTAATTGTTGTTGCAAGTTTTTACGTGGCTGCTATAGGTTTCTAGCAAGAACGTTTCTTACCTACGCAAAACCACAACGTGATATGCCAATTTCTATTTACCCTTCATAAGGACCCTTTTCATCGAATCCGATCCGACTAAAGTGGGAGAGACAGACACCCGCTAGCCACCTTATGCAACTAGTGCATGTCAGTCGGTGGAACCAGTCTCACGTAAGAGTACGTGTAAGGTCGGTCCGGGCCGCTTCATCCCACGATGCCGCCGAATCAAGATAAGACTAGTAACGGCAAGTAAATTGACAAAATCGACGCCCACAACTGCTTTGTGTTCTACTCGTGCATAGAAACTACGCATAGACCTAGCTCATGATGCCACTGTTGGGGATCGTAGCAGAAATTTAAAATTTTCTACGCATCACCAAGATCAATCTATGGAGTAATCTAGCAACGAGGGAGAGAGAGTGCATCTACATACCCTTGTAGATCGCTAAGCGGAAGCGTTCAAGTGAACGGGGTTGATGGAGTCGTACTCGTCGTGATCCAAATCACCGATGATCCTAGCGCCGAACGGACGGCACCTCCGCGTTCAACACACGTACGGAACGAGACGTCTCCCACGCCTTGATCCAGCAAGGAGGAGGGAGAGGTTGAGGAAGAGGGATCCAACAGCAGCACGACGGCGTGGTGGTGGTGGAGCTGCAGTACTCCGGCAGGGCTTCGCCAAGCTCTTGCGGAGGAGGAGAGGTGTTGGGGAGGGGAGGGGCTGCGCCAGGGATGTCTTATGCAGCCCTCCCCTTACCCCTCTATTTATAGGGGAAGGAGGAAGGGGGCCGGCCCCCTCTAGATCTCATCTAGAGGGGGGGGGGGGGCCAAGGGGAGGGGGCTTGCCCCCCAAGCAAGGGGGGCGCCCCCTTTAGGGTTTCCCCCCCCAACCCTAGGCGCATGGGCCCAAGGGGGGATGCGGCCAGCCCATGTAGGGCTGGTTCCCTTTCCTCTACAGCCCATTAGGCCCTCCGAGAGAGGTGGCCCCTCCCGGTGGACCCCCGGAACCCTCCGGTGGCCCCGGTACAATACCGATATGCCCCCGAACCTTTCCGGTGACCGTATGACAACTTCCTACATATAAATCTTCACCTCCGGACCATTCCGGAACTCCTCGTGACGTCCGGGATCTCATCCGGGACTCCGAACAACATTCGGTAATCACATACAAGTCTTCCTAACAACCCTAGCGTCACCGAACCTTAAGTGTGTAGACCCTACGGGTTCGGGAGACATGCAGACATGACCGAGACGACTCTCCGGTCAATAACCAACAGCGGGATCTGGATACCCATGTTGGCTCCCACATGTTCCACGATGATCTCATCGGATGAACCACGATGTCGAGGATTTCAATCAATCCCGTATTCAATTCCCTTTGTCCAGCGGTATGATACTTGCCCGAGATTCGATCGTCGGTATCCCGATACCTTGTTCAATCTCGTTACCGGCAAGTCTCTTTACTCGTTCCGTAACACATCATCCCGTGATCAACTCCTTGGTCACATTGTGCACTTTATGATGATGTCCTACCGAGTGGGCCCAGAGATACCTCTCCGTTTACACGGAGTGACAAATCCCAGTCTCGATTCGTGCCAACCCAACAGACACTTTCGGAGATACCTGTAGTGTACCTTTATAGCCACCCAGTTACGTTGTGACGTTTGGCACACCCAAAGCACTCCTACGGTATCCGGGAGTTGCACAATCTCACGGTCTAAGGAAATGATACTTGACATTAGAAAAGCTTTAGCATACGAACTACACGATCTATGTGCTAGGCTTAGGATTGGGTCTTGTCCATCACATCATTCTCCTAATGATGTGATCCCGTTATCAACGACATCCAATGTCCATGGTCAGGAAACCGTAACCATCTATTGATCAACGAGCTAGTCAACTAAAGGCTTACTAGGGACATGGTGTTGTCTATGTATCCACACATGTATCTGAGTTTCCTATCAATACAATTATAGCATGGATAATAAATGATTATCATGAACAATGAAATATAATAATAACTAATTTATTATTGCCTCTAGGGCATATTTCCAACAGGGAGGCGTCCTCTCATGGATTATACCATGTTCCGCACAAAACAGATCAAATTCATTTGAAAAATACTCTCCACCACGATCGGACCTAAGCCGTTTAATTTTTCGATCAAGTTGGTTCTCTACCTCAGCTTTATAGTTTTTGAAGAAAGTTAAAGCCTCATCTATTGATTTCAGGAGATACACATAACAATATCTAGTGGAGTCATCAATCAACGTCATGTCTTTCCACCTTTTGTCAACACACCATTCATCTCACAAAGATCAGAATGTATAAGCTCTAGTGTCGCCAAGTCTCTTGCCTCTGCAGTCTTATGGGACTTGCGAGGTTGCTTAGATTGCACACATACTTGGCACTTAGAGCCTTTGACAGTAGAGATTTTCGGAATTAAATTCATATTGGCTAGCCGCGTCATGCAACCAAAGTTAATGTGACAAAGTCGTGAATGCCAAATATTAGACTCATTGTTGTGGCAAACATTATTAATAATTTTAGTGCAAATATTTGACAAAGACAGGCAGAACAAGCCTCCGCTCTCATAGCCTTTTCCAACAAATTGTCCATACTTAGAAATTACAACTTTATTGGATTCGAAAACCAACTTAAAACCATCTCGACATAAACGGGAACTGCTAACGAGATTTTTATTTATGGACGGCACATGATGAACGTTCTTCAGACGCACAGTCTTCCCCGAAGTAAACTTCAGATCGACCGTACCAACACCTCAAACGGTGGCATGTGACCCGTTCCCCATCAGCACGGGTGAAGTCCCTGTTGCCTGGTAAGAAGAAAACATGGACAAACATGTACATTGGCACCGGTGTCAATTAACCAATCAGGGGATTGAAATACTGAAAGGATGGTAGGAAAAATACCGTACCCTGATTCCTTCATATCAATATCACCGATGACAACATTAGTGGACTTGCCGCTCTTCTCATGTTCGCGCTCCTCAAAGCGGTTAGGACACTTCGGAGCCCAGTGATTAGGATCACCACAGACATGGCAAAGTCCCTTCCCCTTCTTATGAGAATTCTTCTTGAAGTTGGTAGAATGTGATGGCTTGTTCTTTGTATCAAACTTGCCTTTGCCCTGAGTTTTGTTCTTATTGTTTTTGAACTTGTTGGGCTGGGAGCTCTTCTTCTGTACCATGTGGGCACTAGAACCTCCCTTAGTAACTCGAGCACGTGTGTCCTTTGCTCTCGCCTTCTCTTCAACATCAAGTGTACCGATGAGATCCGCAACGAAAAACTCTTGTCTCTTGTGTTTCAAGGAAGTATCAAAATTGTTCCACGAAGGTGGAAGCTTGGCAATGATGCCTCCGGCAACAAATTTGTCCGGCAACACACACTGGAAGTACTCAAATATTTTTGCGAGCGACTGTATCTCATGAGCCTGCTGTACAACAGGGCGCTCAGTCATCTTGTAGTCATAGAATTGCTCCATGACGTACAACTCGCTGTCGGCGTCCGAGGCACCAAACTTGGCCTCGATCACAGCCCACATGTTCTTGCCGTTGTCAAACGACATATACGAATCCACAATGGAGTCATCAAGAACACTCAGAAGAGCGCCTTTAAAGAGGGTATCGATCTTCTCGAAAGCTTCCTGCTGTGCTGGATTAAGATCGCCCTCAGGCTTGCCCTTGGTGGCATCATAGCAGCCCATGGTCTGAAACCAGTAGACTGCTCTCATGCACCACCTCTTGTATTGCGCCCCCTTAAAGGCAGGGGGCTTCAGATGCGCAGCAAAACCACTCGGAGTAAATTGCCTATAATCAGGTTTTTAGATTGTTGGAAATATGAGCAAGTTACTACAAGATTTAATCCGAATAATTAGAAGATAAATCATGACTACAGTAGCAGAGATTAAACTAATCATGCGAACTAGCATAGCAGATAAACAGATCACATCTAGGGCACATACTAGAAACATGAATTCTACCACGATCTCGAATAGGAAGGATAGAATCACATACGGTGCAGCGGGAGCAGCACCACCGGCGTTGACGTTGTCGCCCATGTCGTCGAGGATGAGGTTGCCGAGGTCGGGGAAGAAGTCGTTGTTCGCGAAGTCGTCGCTGCCAGCGATCGTGCGAGTGTGCTCCCCAAAAACCTGATTGCCCCTCTCTCGTACAGGATCACGAGAGGCGGGGTTCCGGAGGCCTGCTGCCCCTTCTCCCGATGCATGCTGAAAGGAGGGATGGAGAAGACTTGCTTGGCGGCGCAATGATCTGGAACAGTGGTGAGAAACCATATGAAGCGGCGACGGCTAGGGTAGACGTCTGCCTGAATATATAGTGCGGGCCGGGTAGGTCGTGGGAGTAAACCCCACGTCCGAGTCGTCACGATCCAAAAGAATCGGAAACGGTTCAGTAATTAATGCGTCCGTTAATTATTAATTAATGACTCATTAATTTTCCTGAGCAGCAAAAATATAGACAACGTGCATAGCTCTATCCTCGGCTCGGCTCAATCCCGCAACCCGCGGCGCGGCGCGTCGCGTCGTGACGAGGCGTGGCTAGCGAGGAGGAGGAGCGCGCGTGTTGGTCTCCTCTTCTCATGCTCGTACAAGTGGTAGAAGAGCTCATCTTATAAAGAGGTGCAACTCTCTCTCAACTTCCAGGGTGGGACTAAACTTTAGCCTCACTCACTCCACTCACATGTATGCATGAATGGGCCAAGAGAATTTGAGAATTTTAGTTGGGCTTTGGGCCAAAGGCCTACCAGCAAAATTCCAACAATGTCAGGGGGCTCTTTCTTATTTGATCGCTTCATCATCAGACGGGTCAGCTTTTAAGAAACGGAATGATACTTGCAAACCACGTGTAATTTGGAACAGAGGGAGTAACTGGGATGCTCACGAGTTGTTTTGAATCTGATTGCCTGGAGCTTATTAATGCTTGCAATGGGATAGCTGAAACACACAGTCCATATACAACTACCCTTGCTTTTTGCTTCCATATAGCACAGAGGATTAGATCAGTTTCTTTTGTTCACTACCTAAAAGGCAAACATGGTGGCCGACTCTTTAGCAAGAAAGTCTTTTGGTTCCCGAGTTGTTTCTTGGGGTGATAACCTCTTGGTTTTCTCTTAGCCTAACTGGTTAAAGAAGTACTCCCTCCGTAAACTAATATAAAAGCATTTAGAATACTAAAAGTAATGATCTAAATGTTTTTTATATTAGTTTACAGAGGGAGCAAGTAAATATTATTTGAGTTTTCATAAAGTTTGCCACAAGTTCAATAAAAAAAGACGCAATGCGGTTTATTTAATTTCTGGGAGCACTGAATGCCAGCCCAAAAATTAAAATTATTACAAACAGAGGAGCTCTAAAAGTAACTAAAAACAGAAGATTAAGCTAGTGACGTTCAAGGATGGCACACACACATGGGTGAGACAAGATAGATCGATAAGATCACCTAGCTAAAACGAGCTAGGATACGTACTTGCAGCAACTAACGTGGTAGCATCCTCCACTTGCTTCCAGACTTTTGCTGCCTCACTGCAGCTGCTTGTCGCTGTTGTCGGTTGCTACTATCACAGAACGAAATTCTTGGCCTTTTCTTGTGCTTCTTGGCCTCCGCCTCCCACCTCGACCAGGTGCCAGGGTCACAAGATTTGAGACTTTTGAGTAGTACGACCTCACTAAGAGATCCAAGGCGTGAGATGCCCGTAGCTGCAAACCCCGTTACATCATGGCAAAGTAGTTCAAGGGTGGTGAGGACAGCCATGGCTCCATTTGCGACAGTCACCTGTGGAAGCTTGGGGGCATCGATGATGAGTCGCTTGAGTCTCTCAAATTTGCCTGCCGCCAAACTGAAGGTGCAGCTCCCGAATCTGTCACTGACCTCTTCGAGCTGCAGGTGCTCCAAGTGACTTAGTTGTTCCAGGGCCGAGAGGGCCTCGCTGTCAAGGCCAGTGGAGAAAAGATGAAGCTCTGAGAGATATTCCAGCTTGCACATGAAGCCCGGTAGACCCTCGCTGAGGCTTCCGCGCAGCTTGACGGATTTGAGCAAGCAAGTTTCTGAATATGACAGGGGGTTCATAAAATCTAGCGAGTGCTCACCAAAATCAATTGATAGGCACTCGAGCCCAAATCGCCTCCGCAGGGAGTCGGCAAGAAGGCCAGACAAATCTTGGGTTGGGGCCGTGCTCGTGCTCCCCCACCGCATCTTAACCTTCTTGAGATTGTGCATGTGGAGCATAATATGTTGGAAACCTTGGCGGTCGTCCACGAGGAACCCTGCCACACTCTCCAGCTTGCTGTTGCTGCTCTTGAAAACTCTCTCCACGTCCTTGCCTGTAATCGGGATCTTCTTCTTGCTGCATAGCTCACTGGGGAGTTGAAACTCGCCGAAAAGGTGGGCAAGCCGCGGCAGGAGGAGGACCTCAATCGGCAGTTCCCTGACGTTGCTGTCCCGGGCGTCCAGAGTCTCAAGCTGATGTAGCCTCCTGATCCTCTTGGGAATTCTGCAGCAGTCCGTGGCCCTGATGCTGAGGTACTTGAGGTGTATCAGCTGGAAGATTTTGCATAGCGCTTGTTCGTCGATGCCTTTGGAGCCCTCCAGATCCAGCACCCGGAGGAACTCGCTCTCCAGCAAGTCCTTAAAGGCGCTGTTCACGATCGTCAATGACCTGATGAAGGAGTAACGTTTGAGGTCAACGTCGCAGGGTGCACCAACCCTGCAGTCGTCGTCCGTGTGGACGGCGAGCCGACGGGTACGGATGCCTCCGCGTGCGGCTTGAACAGGCACATTGTTGCGGATGAGGTCGGTGAAGTTCCGACGGAGGGACTCGCTGAGAAGAAAGTCAAGCAACACACCGTGAACCTGACACATCTTCACTTCGGCTGCCGGCACCAGATTCTCTCTGCTGCTCTCCACTGGCTCCACGAGGTGGCGCTCGATCAGCTCCCGGAAGAGTTCATGGCAAGCGGCGTTCTTATCCAGTCGCCCGTCATGCTCCACGAAGCCTTCAGCTATCCACCGCCGGAACAAGCTTTTCCTCTTGATGGGGTGACCCTTGGGGAACATTGTAACAGACAACAAGCAAGTCTTGACACGGTGGCAGGTTAGGCCGTCGAAGCATTCCACGAGGATTTTTTTCAGTTCTGCAAAGGCAGGTTGCTCGCCCTGGCCTGTTACGCGGTTACCCATTTTTTGTCGAAAGAGACCACCCGCGTAATCGAATTGCCAGAAAAGACCCCTTCTGAGATGATTTGACAAAAAAGACCCCCTCAGCCGTGGCGGCAGACGCGCCAGGCGACACGTGGCACCTGCCGCCACGGTGCGAGGCGGCAGCCCCTGCCGCTGCGGCGTCAGGCGGCCGGCTGCATGGAACGGAAATCGGCTGGCGGGACGGAACGGGCTGCCACTGTGGACCCCTGCCGCCTGAGGGGCTGGCGGCAGGACTGTAGCTGCCTGGCCCGGCCGCCTCAGGGGCTGGCTGCAGGCCTGTTCATCGGCGTCGTTTCCTGGCACTGTATTCATCGTCTGGCCTGTATTCCTTGCTTAGTTACTAGTACATACTCCAGTAGTTAACACGAGCAAAATCCTCAGTCATGCATGCATGCCCATGCCACGTCCACCTCTTTAAACAAGCAAAGTACTGCCGTACATGCGCAGCGCAGGGCGAATGGATTGGTACAGATCGGATCCTACGGGAATTTTTTTTCAAAGAGACCACCTTCTACAGCCTGCTGCCAGCCGATGAACAGGCCTGCCGCCAGCCCCTGAGGCGGTCGGGCCGGGCTGCTACAGTCCGGCGGGGGTCCACAGCGTCGCGCCAGTCGATTCCCGTTCCATGCAGCCGGCCGCCTGACGCCGCGGCGGCAGGGGCTGCCGCCTTGCACCGTGGCGGCAGGTGCCACGTGTCGCCTGGCGCGCCTGCCGCTACGGCCGATGGGGTCTTTTTTGTCAAATCGTCTTAAAAGGGGTCATTTTTGCCAATTCGATTGTACAGGTGGTCTCTTTTGACAAAAAAATCCGCGGTTACCTAGCGCGAGAGCCTCGCGGTCCCAGTCACTCTGTTTCAGTTCTGTCCATATGGGTCTCAAATACTTGGCTGCACTGACCACTGCGAGGGGTAAACCGTGGCATCCGTTACAGATGCCTTGTGCAAGTTGTTTCAACGAATCGGCAGCATTCGGCACTCCAACTTCTTGCCAGAACAGTTTCTTAGTCTCCTCATTGTCGAGACCTTCCATTTTGTACACGAAACTAGTGCTGGAGCTGCAGTACTTAGCGACACGTTGGACACTTGTGCTCACAACTATCCTGCTACTTTTCTCATTTTGAGGGAAGACATTCCTCAGGAAGTCCCAATCTTCTTCTTGTTGCAAACCGTCAATTACAATGAAGTACCTGAACACATGCATATGGGAACACAAATCAGCTAGGATTATGATGGCTAATTAATTAACCTCACTAATAATCTAGTAAAACTATCAGAAAACATGCCAATAAAATTGTATATAGCTTTGCCAATATTTAGGCCTTCAACAAATTTGCCATGTTATCTTCAATAAAAATGCTGCGGAAAAACAAATACAACACATTCGCGATGGGTATATCCTAATATATTAATATGACACATTTGCCATGGGTATGTCATAATATAATTATCATAGTATATCAATAAGATCACAAAAATGACACCGTAATTAGAAACACAATTGCCATGATATAGTCTTATGAAAAATAATTTTCAGAATGTTGATTTGCCATGTTCATTGAAAAATGCCATGGCAACTTAAGAACATCGTATGAAATTAGACATGGAAATATAGCCATGGCAATTTATGTTTGTAAGAATATATCACATGGTCATCGCCAGATTTATGAAAGAAGTCTTTTTCTTGCCATGGCCTAAAGCAAAACCGTTCTTAAGTTGCCATATGTATCAACTGAAAAAATGCGATGTCCCTTGCTTAAAATTTGAAATTTCACTACCCGTAGCTCAGATATAAGCATGCAGTACTCAAATGTCAAATCGACTGAGAAAAAATGGAACAACAAAAGAACTCTAATAAAAAGCTTCAGAGAGAGCATACTAAAAATGTGTGTCTATGACCACAACACATAAATTCAACGACGACGTTGAGACCGGCCTCCTCCCCGTGCCCGTTGTTGGGCCAGACCTCCTCCCCGCGCCCTCGTCGAGCCCCGCCTCCTCTCGCGCCGTTGTTGAGCCCGACCTCCTCCCGTGTGGCCACTTGCACGCCGCTCGGAAGTAGCCAATGGGGATGACGACAGTGGCACCTGCGGACGTCGACGGAGACAAAGACGGGCGCCATCAAGGCCTCTTCCTCACCGCCGCGGTGGCCTAGAAACAGCGACACCCATGGGGGAAATACGCTGATGAGATGTCAGGGCATCTCCAATGGTTGTAAGATAGTTGTTGGTAGACTTTGCCACATAGAATTTTTAATAATGTGTCATACAATAAATGAGGGAAGATAGCAAGGTTGTAAGTACATGAACCAACACCCCTTGCACAAGCTCCAATGTAGAATGAGAGAGCACATTATTTATTATTTCCTATTGGGCAAACTAGATACAATCCATTGGAGTTGTTGTATGTTAGGTGTTGGTTAATGACATGACATATTTTACCAACAAGCTAACATACAAACTGTTGGAGATGCCCTCAGCGACGCCTAGCGCTGGACCAGCACCACCGTGCCCCCGTAGGCCACCACCGCGCATCCCCCGGCGACCACGACACGCAGCCCCACAGCGACAACAAGACGCGCAACCCCCGCCACCAACACCACGCCCCCGGCCCCCACCACCGCGCGCCCCGGCCCCCACCACCGCGCCCCCCGGCCACCAACACCGCATCGAGCCTAGCCCTCCCCCGCCCGCACCGCACGCATGGAGAAAACGCCGGAATCACTGGGATCCGCGACTGCCGCCGCAACACCTCGTTGGGAGACATTGGTCGACTGGGAGCACATCTCTGGGTGGGCGAGATGGAATGTGAGATTTTGGGGAGAGATAGCCGAGGTTGTTCACTGGATCGGCGCCTACGCGAAAGGTTCCATGATGCCAATGTGGCGACATGATTGCGCTAAGATCCGTGATAGTAGGAGATCCAACGGCAAAACAGGGTTTCGCGGGGAAGGACGAAAATGTGATCGTCGACCAGTTATCATTTTGGGCAAACTCTGCTTCCTGATCCATTCAGCTGGCTGTATCCTTGTAGTTAGTCCGTATGTCCCAAAATACTTGTCGGAGAAGACTATTTCTTTGACAAATCATTTTAATCACTAAATTAGTGATCTAAACACGCTTATATTTCTTTACAAAGGAAGTATTTTCTAATAGAGAAAGTATTTGATTTGCCATGCGCTGCGGCCATTTACTCTAAGTTCTTACAATTCAATAAGGAAAAGCAACATAGCAATATCTTAGAGTACCCTGTTTGAGGTTATAAGTTTGTGTGTAAAGTGCTTAGCTACCTAGAAAAGATAACATATTTCATGTTTATAGCTTATAATATCCTGGTGATGCAACAAAAGGACCGACTTATGGCCAGTATCAGGGGTTGTTGAAAATATTTTTATTGTAGATGAAAGGAGATAAATGCAATTATTGGCTCAATTGTGTAGAATATGCAAGGGTCTAACTTAATTGTTGAGCCATTAATTATGAATTAGACCAGTTCAAACCATTGTTTCAATCTTCACTAATATATTTCTCTCAATGTGAAAAGAATCCAATTTAATGTGCAACTATAACGTGGGACGTGTTTGGTTACTTTCTGAGCAGGGTCTGGTTGAGAGGAGGAAAAGAGCCAGGCTGGGCAGGGCCTGGCTAAGAAAAAACGAGGCAGAAAACGACGTTGTAAGGTAGTTTGATTGCCTGCATATGGGATCTTATCAGCGTTAAAGCAATTTTCACCCGGCGTTTGGTTGCACCCGGCGTTTGGTTGCATACATGCATGGGTATTAGGAGTTAACCACTGCACTTAAACCACACACCTCAGAACTTGCCGCGATACGACGGAAGCAGAGCACGACGTCTGCGCGCGTCCATCCCATCTCTAAAGCATAGAGGAGCTGACACTGGTGACCTTCGAGCTCGCCGCGGCGCAGGCAAGAGCAAGGGACACCGGCGAGGAGAAGAAGAAGACGACGCCCGAACAACTAGACGAGGCACGACAAGAGGCGGACCGGGGCGAAGGCAAGCGCACGGGCGGTGCAGGAGGAAATCGCTGCGCCAGGGAAGACGCACGCATGACCAGGGCCACGTGCCAGGCCACAGAGGCCAGGTTGGAGACTTGGAGGCTGTGATGCGGAAGATACTCGCGGCGAACGCGTCGACCGAGACCGCCGCGGGCCAAGCCGGGCCGTCCGTCGAGTCTCCCTTGAGCCGAACTCAAGAAGGTCAAGGACGCGGAGGTGCGGAGCCAGGACAGGCTGGCGCAGCTTGTGGGCCGACTCCTCGAGGTTGGCGATCGCGTCCAGCTTGGTGTAGAGCGCGGTCATGGCAGAGGCGAGGGGGTCGAGCTGCCGGACGAGCGCTGCCTCGGAGCGCCGGGGCCACGTAGCTGCAGCCGAGGCGCGCGGCAACATGGGAGCCGAGGTAGAGCGCGCTGAGCGCGTGGGCGACGTGAGAGCCGAGGCAGAGCGGGTCGAGCAGGCGGGTGTCCTCGGCGGCGGAGAGCGAGCGGTGGAGGCTGGAGGCGCACGACATGGCCTTGCCCTGCACCTGCACCTGCATCTGCCCGAGGTGGAGGCCGCGGAGCTGCTCAGCCAGTGCGACAGCGGAGGCCTGGTTGCCGCCGAGCATGGCGAAGTGGCCGACAAGGTCGTTGTTGGTGATGCGGAGCTCATAGTTCTCGAGGCGGAGTGCGGCGGCGTCGGGCGCAGCGTCTGCTAGATGGCTGAGGCCTGAGGCTCGGGGTGAAGGCGGTGGCGCGTGGCGACGGCGTGGGGCTCGAGACGAAGGGGCTGCCACGCGGCGATGGGCCGAGGCTCGGGAGGAAGGGGCTGCCACCGCGCGGCGACAACACCAGCAGAGGTGGACTTGCGGCCCGGCGCTGCGGCGGAGGCCTCGAGGCCGGAGATGGGCTCACGGAGGCAGGCGGCGGCATGATTAAGGATTGGTGATTATGTGCTAACATGTTCCGAGCGAGTCACCCATGTGTGCTCTATAGCATCGCTGGAAACTGCCGGTTCGACCGTTTTCAGAGAGTCAAGCCCGGATGTGTGTCACGCAGGCCCAACAATACTTACGTGTAACCAAACAACCAAACACTAAAATGATGCTGCATACAGCGGGCGTGATTGCGATTTTGTGGGCAACCAAATGCGTCAATGATGTCCGGGCATGTCCCCTTTGAGCACCTGCTTATTCTTATTCTTGCACACAATTATGTCTCCCAAATTGTCAAGACACAAACATATGATTGTTTAGGTGGTTGGTCCCACAAGAGAGAGGATGGAAAAAAAAAGAGAAGCTGTTTCAGGTGGGCAAATCCGACGTAGCGGACCGCTCGCACACGTCCGGACACCTTCGGATCAATCTCATGTATGAAATGGATTTGGGGATTTATAGCGTGGAAGTGGAGGTTCGGTTGTAAATAGTACACAAATTTTTTTAGCTGACTGCACGCTTCCGCAGTAACCATCTGCGTCGTCAATTTGTCTAGTTGTTTTTTTAGGGTAATTTGTCTAGTTCTTAGATTAAGAAACTATGGGGAGAAATTGTAAATGGTCAGCGAATATATGCGTTTACTAAATACAGTATACGTTAAAAAATCAAGACACAAAATAGAAAATCGTGGGGAGAAATTGTATTACCTCTTGTGCTCAAGGTCTTTCCGCAGAATATTTTCCAACTCGGCAGCAGAAGTATTGGAGATCTGGCCTGCAACGTTGCCAACTTGTATCAGGATCTCCCTCAAGAGCTCCGCTGCGCCATTGCTCCCGGAAGCCTCATTGTCGTCAGGCCGTACCATGACCATAGCATGACAGTCGAACGGCTCCTGGTCGCCGAAAGTGCCACAGGCTTGGTAGATTGCCCTTGCGAGGGCAGTCTTCCCGACGCCGCGAACCCCCAGGATGGAGATCACCCTCAGCTCTCTGGGCTCACCTTCGACTTGCTTCAGCAGATCTACGAGATCTTGCTTGAAACGGTCGATGCCCACAAGAGGAGATGCGCCGTGGTCGCTGGACAGCAACCTTGAAGTCGAAGGAGTGTGGGTGCCTCCGTTTGGGGACATGGATGGACCAGCAGTGAGCACAGACGCAGCTTGAGCAGCTGCGCCACTCTGGCCGGTACATGCGGGGAAGCTCGGCTTGTTCGCCTCCAGCCTCGCCGTGCGCTCCTGGAAGGCTGTGAATTCATCGCCGTACTCAGGTCGGGGATCAGTTGCTGTGATCATCCGCACAGCCCGGAGAGGGAACTTCTCTTTCGGCTTCCGGTAGAGGGAATCAACGAAATCTTCGATGTCGTACGCCAAGTCTTGAAGCTGCAGGATCCAAGCCTCATGTGCAGGCCCTTGCTCTCTCCCCTTGGAGTTCTCCTCGATATAGGCATTCAAATGGACCATATCGAGTAAGATTCCTCCGAGGCCAGTTCTCATCTTCGTCTCCAGCTTCTTGTCGTCACTGATCACTTGGTGGAGCTTGGCTAGGGCAGATGCGACATCACGGCATACCTCCATTGATCGGCCGGCAACTAGCTAGTGCAGCGCCGGCCGAGCGGTACACTCACTGACTGCGCTCGCTGCAACCTTCTCCTGCTTGACTGGTTTTGTTGGCCGTGGGAAAAATGAACACTGGCGGCGGGATGTGTGCACGAAATACAGTCATTTCTTTTATGTAGACTATAGAAGGCGGATAGGCGACGACGGCAAATAGCAGCCTTAGGGAGGGCACTACCACAAGCTCACACCAGCAGCGGGACGGGTACACAGAATACAGGACAGACTACAGAGGGCGCACAGGCGACGACTGCGAATAGTGTTCTTAGCGAGGGGGTACTACCACAAGGCCGAGTTTTAACGCCAAGACTTCTCCGCATCCTCTCCCTTGGTCCTTATAAAAATGATATATATGTCATGTTCCCAAAAAATATGATGGATATATCGTTCAAAAACAGTTATCTATATTTGGTTAGGTTAATGGTAATGTCATCTGGCAAAGGTCCACTAGGAGGGAATGACAAGCGAACACTTTTTTCTATTAGTTTTAGCTGCTTTGCGAAATCAAACAATGACAGTTTTAAACAAAAAACCTCTTTTTCTGAAGAAACTATCATGTTTTTCTAAGGAAGTTGCCCCCCTGGCGAAATCGGTCGAAATGCCACTCCTCCCAACAAACGTTCGCCAGCTAAGATGATTTTTAGGTCAATTGTCACAGTAACCAACTACTCTATTATCCCCGTTCTAGTTTATTAGTCCTCTTTGTAGTTTGGGTAAAATTTTGACCTTTGATTTAACTATAAAAAATAAGTTATATACCCTAAAAATAACATCACTGAAAATCTCTTTCAAATATGAATCCAACAATATTTTGTGACATACATCTAATTATTTGTTAGTTAAATCTATAATCAAAGTTGGACAGAAAGTGCGAAGGGGACCAATAAACCCGTACGAAGATAGTAGCAACTAGGTTGGGGGTAGTACTAGTGGAAGTGGTTATACGGCTACAACCCGGTTACTATAGGGTCAAACACTCAAACATCACTTCTTTTAAGTGGAAATCAAACCTCACATTATCAAGATAAGTTACTTTTTTCATGGGATGCGTTATTTTTGTTGGTAACGAGGCGATTTTGTTGACTGCATTAAATGTTGTAGAGTGTGTGTGTGTGTGTGTATGGCCTCTCCTAATGCTCCATAATATACAAGTGTTAAGCCTGTCACATAGACATAAAGTCTAATGTGGCAAGTTAATTAAGAAGAAAAGGACTAGTCTGATGATCCAAAAAGAAACGGTGTTAAGCGTGTGTATCTAAATGAAAAGATAATTTTAAGTCTATAGCTAATTAAATGAAGCAAGCTTAGCAAAAAAAAAATCTAAGCACCTATGCATTAGAGACTTTAATTGCTAAGCCATTTAATGCACTTAGCACCTTATCTAAACACCATTGCATTGAAAAAGGTTTACTAGTTGCTTTACGCTTGATTTCAGTAAAATGATGTGGTTCGTTCCAGAGTGGTTGCACTAGTTGAGGAACTTCTATTCGAGGGTGGCTGGTGAAACTAGCACATTCAACGACACTACTCTTGTCGGACATTCATCGTTCCGAGCCACCTACTCCCTTCGTCTTTAAAAGAGTGGATTTTCAACTTTGTTGGAGGGCTAAATTATTCTAAAGCTTAATTAAGTTTGTACAAAAATATATCAATGTTTGTGAAACGAAATAGTTATATGATGAACATATATTTTACCATGAATCTAATACTACTAAATTTTTTTTGAACACAGTACAAACGCAGACGCTCATATAAACACGCATACACTTACCCCTATGAACCCACACACACATACCCTCATGAGCACCTTCGATAGACTGAGCCGGCATATCATCTTGAGATTTTACGAAGTCATCGTGGGCGCCTTGTAGTCGACGGGAACGTCTCCTCCCACTGAACGCGGATCACCGAAAATCCTGAAATAAATCCATAATAAATGCGGACACCGGGACTTAAACTACTAATTTGATGGCATAATTGTTGATGTATTATTGTATAAACACGGCTAAACATTTTTTTAACTTTCCAACAAATTTGGAAGTACACTTTTTAAAGGACGGAGGGAGACAGGGAGTATATTCCTTCCATTTCGATTTACAGGGCTTCAATTTGAAGTCTCATCAAACAAGGCAAGTATGAGTGGGAATGTATCGCATACTTTACAAAACTATCCAAATTAAACGGATGCATTAATTTGGATTAATTTTAGTGCATGCATGCATGGCCACTATATGGCTGGCCATAGTGGCGATAACATAAGTGGTATCATGCACTAGTAGAAAAACTACTTTACGTGAGATACATTAGTCCCAGATTATAAACGGATTCCAACGGCTAGGCAGGCGGTCATCATTAGTCTCGGTTCATGTTGAACCTTTAGTACCGGTTCATGCTCCGAACTGGGACTAAAGAGGTGGTGGCAGGATGGGGCCCCACCAGTCCCTTTAGTCTCGGTTCGTGACACGAACCGGTACTAGAAGATCACATTTAGTTCCGATTTGTGTCATGAACCGGGACTAAAGGTTTTCCTATATAAACCCTTCGTCCAGCCCACGATCGAGCTCTCTGTTCTTCCTATTTTCCTCTGCTCTCAGTTCTTCCCTAAAGCTCGAGCTCATCCTTCATTTTGCCCAAAATTTGTCAAAATTTGAAGGCCCCCCATTCATCCAAGTGATCACAAAGGTTAGCAACTTTGTTTTTTCATCTCTCATTGCTAGATTAGCTCTTGCAATGCTCTATAAGTATAGTGATTTGTGGGTTTTAGTTTGGGAGTAATTATGTGTGGTAGTTTATTTGATTTATATCAATTTGAGGTCAAATTAACTCCTAGTTCGCATATGTAGGCGTGGTTTACTTAGTGCCTTCTCGTCCCCGTCCTAACCACCGTCGATCGCCCGCACCATCCCACCGCCGGCACCACCTTGGTGAGCCTCTTATTATTATATTTTTTATATATAAAAAGATCATGTTCGTGTGATTTAGATATATAGTTACTTGTATAATTTTCTTACCCGTACGTTGTTTGTTATACATAGTGGCATGGTTTTGATATCCATCCCCGTCGGCCCTCATCCGGTTTATGATTCGGATGCGGTATATCCTCTTTTATAATTATTTGCTGCATTTCGTGTTTATGACAAATTATGCCCATCAAGTTGACATAGATATTTTTATCTAGGAGGTATGTGAACCGAAAATTCCAACCGACCCTCTTGTCGAGAGGTTAAATTTAGTTGAAAAAGAAAACGAGTATTCAAAAAAAATTGAAAAGAATTGAAGAAAAGGTGATGAAACTGGAGTTGTATGTTGCCGATGTCGTCGATGATCACAAGATCAAGATGGAGAAAATGCGCTTGAAGATTAGAAAGATTAGAAAATATGCCATTGATAGTGAGGCTTGTTATCATTATGTTGTTGGATCAATTGTTACCTTAGTTGCAATCCTGATCGCATTTGTTGTTGCATTTAAATGCTTTAGCCAGAGAGTTTGTATGTTGTTTTATGAGAATAAGTGTGTATGAACTTGATGTATGAACTTGCATTAATTTGGTCTTTTCGGTGTTGTGTATGTTGGGAAACATAGCATGCAATTTCAAAAAAAAATCCTACACTCACGCAAGATCTATCTAGGAGATGCATAGCAATGAGAGGGGGAGAGAGTGTCCACGTACCCTCATAGACCGAAAGCGGAAGCGTTTGACAACGCGGTTGATGTAGTCGAACTTCTTCTAGATCCGACCGATCAAGCACCGAACGTACGACACCTCCGAGTTCTGCACACGTTTAACTCGATGACGTCCCTCGTCCTCTTGATCCAGCAAAGGTGTCGAGGAAGAAGATGAGTTCCGTCAGCATGACGACATGGTGACGGTGATGGTAAAGTGATCCGCGCAGGGATTCTCCTAAGCACTACGAAGATATGACCGGAGGCGTAAACTATGAAGGGGGGCGCCGCACACGGGTAACAATTGTTGGTTTGTGTTCTAGGCGCCCCCTCCCCATGTATATATAGGTGGGAGTGGGAGGGGAGCAGCCTTGGGGCGCCCCAAGTAGGAGGAATACTACTTGGGTTCCTATCTTCGCTCCCCCTTTCCATATTTCCGGAGAGGGAAAAGGGAAGAGGAAGGGGAGAAGGAAAGGGGGGGGGGAGAACCCCTTATTTTTTCCTTTCCCCACTTGGCCTCCTTCCTTGGGGGGGGGGCACCCTTGTGGGTTGGTGTGCTCCCCTCCTATGGCCCATGTGGCCCATATCTTTCCCCCAGGGGTTCCGGTACCCTCGGTACTCCGATAAATATCCGATACTATTTGGAACACTTCCGGTGTCCGAATACTATCATCCTATATATATATATATTCCTAGAGGCAATATTTCTCTCTCGTCCATTTTAAGACTCCTCGTCATGTCCGTGATCTCATCCGGGACTCCGAACAACATTCGGTCACCAAATCACATAACTCATATAATACTAAATCATCATTGAACGTTAAGCGTGCAGAGCCTACGGGTTCGAAAACTATGTAGACATGACCGAGACACCTCTCCGGTCAATAACCAACAGCGGAACCTGGATGCTCATATTGGTTCCTACATATTCTACAAAGATCTTTATCGGTCAAACCGTAATGGCAACATACGTTATTCCCTTTGTCATCGGTATGTTACTTGCCCAAGATTCGATCGTCGGTATCCACATACCTAGTTCAATCTCATTACTGGCAAGTCTCTTTACTCGTTCCGTAATACATCATCCAGCAACTAACTCATTAGTCACTTTGCTTGCAAGGCTTCTTATGATGTGCATTACCAAGAGGGCCCAGAGATACCTCTCCAATACTCGGAGTGACAAATCCTAATCTCGATCTATGCCAACCCAACAAACACCTTCTAAGATACCTGTAGAGCATATTTATAATCACCTATTTACGTTGTAAGTTTGATAGCACACAAGGTATTCTTCTGGTATCCGGGAGTCGCATAATGTCATAGTCGAAGGAATATGTATTTGACATGAAGAAAGCAATAGCAATAAAACTGAACGATCATTATGCTAAGCTAACGGATGGGTCTTGTCCATCACATCATTCTCCTAATAATGTGATCCCGTTATCAAATGAAAACTCATGTCTATGGTTAGGAAACCTTAAGCATCTTTGATCAACGAGCTAGTCAAGTAGAGGCTCACTAGGGACACGGTATTTGTCTATGCATTCACACATGTATTAAGGTTTCCGATCAATACAATCTTAGCATGAATAATAAACATTTATCATGAATAATGAAATATAAAATAACAACTTTATTATTGCCTCTAGGACAATTTCCTTCAGTCTCCCACTTGCACCAGAGTAAATAATCTAGTTCACATCGCCATGTGATTAACAACAATAGTTCACATCACCATGTGATTAACACCCATAGTTCACATCGCCATGTGATCAACATCCAAAGGGTTTATTAGAGTCAGTAATCTAGTTCACATCTCCATGTGATTAACACCCAAAAGAGTACTAAGGTGTGATCATGTTTTGCTTGTGAGAGAGGTTTAGTAAACGGGCCTGCCACATTCAAATCCGTATGTATTTTGCAAATTTCTATGTCCACAATGCTCTGCATGAAGTTACTCTAGCTAATTGCTCCCACATTTAATACATATCCAGATTGAGACTCAGAGTCATCTTGTTTGGTGTTAAAGCTTGCATAGATGTAACCCTTTACGATGAACTCTTTATCACCCCCATAATTGAGAAACATTTCCTTAGTCTTTTTCAGGTACCTATGGATAATTTTGACCGATGTCCAGTGGTCCACTCCTGGATCACTATTGTACCCCTTGCCAAACTCATGGCAAGGTACACAATATGTCTGGTACACAGCATGACATACTTTATAGAACCTATGGTTGAGTCATAGGGAATGACTTTCATTCTCTCTCTATCTTCTGCCGTGGTCGGGCTTTGAGTCTTACTCAACTTCACACCTTGCAACACAGGCAAGAACCCTTTCTTTGACTGATCCATTTTGAACTTCTTCAAAACTTTATCAAGGTATGTGCTTTGTGAAAGCCCAATTAAGTGTCTTGATCTATCTCTATAGATCTTGATGCCCAATATATAAGCAGCTTCACCGAGGTATTTCATTGAAAAACTTTTATTCAAGTATCCTTTTATGCTATCCAGAAATTCTATATCATTTCCAATCAACAATATGTCATCCACATATAATATTAGAAATGCTATAGAGCTCCCACTCACTTTCTTGTAAATATACACTACTAGGGAAATCCTAGTAGTAGCGCGGGTTTTGAGGCTATCAGCAGTGCGGGCAGCCGTGCTACCAATAAGGGGCTACAGCTAACTGTTAGTAGTAGCGCGGTGTGTACCCGCGCTACTACTATTGACTATATCAGCATCACTTTTTCGGAACGTGCTACTATTAATTAGCTGTAGCGATTTCCTAGCCCCATGCTATTGCTTTATCTTTCATCATTTCCCCCGGCTTCCTACCCCGTTTCAGCTTCAATAAACTGCAATTTCCAGATACTAGGTACTACTAGATATCAATTTCATAAAGCATTATAGGTACTAGGTAGTACTCCCTCGGTTCCAAATTACTCGTCGTGGTTTTAGTTCAAATTTGAACTAAAACCATGACGAGTAATTTGGAATGGAGGGAGTACTAGATAACAATTTCATATATACTCAACATGCATCCTCAAGCAGTACTAGGTGATATCGTCGACGATCATCATATGTAGTTCTAGATGATATCGATGACGATCATCATATGTAGTTCTACATGATATCGACGACAATCATCATATGTAGTTCTAGATGATATAGCCACACACACATATGTAGTTCTAGATGATATCGACGATGACCATCATCCTCAAGCCTGGGTGGTGGGTGTTTGTTGGGGATATTACTACTGGGCGTAAACCGGCCAATCTGGGCCGGTTTACTTCGTCAGTAGTTAAGCAGGTTAAAGACCATGAAGATAGATGAGGGCTCAAGACCCATAATCGGTTGAGAGCCTGTAGCCATAAACCGGCGTCAATATGTAACTTGTATTGTAAGTTAGGAATAAGTAGAGACCAAACCGGACACATCTATGAGCCGGTGTTGGGACTCTGTAAACAGACGGGCGTCACCCATGTATATAAGGGGACAACCCGGCGGCGCTTCAAGGACGACAGACACAACTCGATACATAGGCGAAGCTTGTTTGCTCCCTAGTCATCGAAACTCCCATCAATTCCATCACAACTTGACGTAGGCTTTTACCTTCATCGAAGGGGCCAAATTAGTATAAACCCTCTTGTGTCCTTGTGTCCGCTTTAACCCCTTCAAGCTAACCCGTCGCGATGGCTCCATGACTAAGTCCTTTCTCTAGGACATCTGCCGTGACAAAACCACGACAGTTGGCGCCCACCGTGGGGCTATCGCACGATGGTTTCCGGTTCTTGGAGGGCCGCTTTGAAGGACTCGAGGGCTACGCTGTAGGCCAGATGACTAAGAGTCGTCGCGGCAAGCTCTACATCGACGACGCAGGCTGGGGCCCCGAGGCCGGCTCAATTGAGTACGGGTACTGGGTCCCCTTTGGTAGCATTCACGTTTTCATTGGCAAGATCGGTGAACCGGGCCCTGAGCCAGACATCTGCGCCGACCTCGTCGAGACGGCTCAGCGTGCGCGATCCGCCCGGGTTAAACCGGCCATGAAGCGTGCCTTCGTGGGAATGATCCATGGAGGGAGTTATGAGGACGGATCGGAGCTTCGCGGGGCGACTGCCGTTTGTTCCGGTGACGAATCTTAGACCGAAGAAACCAAATCTCTTTATCAGCTACAAGATGGCCGGATTGAGAGCTGTTCCGATGGCGACAGTATTCCAGACCCCTCTGATCTACCTAACCGGGTTGGAATACTCATAACCGGAACACAAGCAGCGCTTCATTCTTCGACAGCCGCGGCAACGATCTCCGGTTCAGCAGCGGCAATGGCTGCCGGGGCAGGAGGCCCTGTGCGCCCACCGGCTCAGGTTCTATCAGAACTATTTGATGCGTTGGCTGTGCTTATGGCAGAAGTTAATCCGCCAGATCAGGACGCTCATAACATGGAGATTGCAAAGGTAAAGGAACAAATCACCCAGGCCAAGACGGATCTGGCGGCTGAGGACACCAGGATGGCTGCAGAGCGGGCCGCTTTAGACGCACATGCCTACAGGCTTATGTTGGACCAGAGCGCGTCGCATGAAGTCATGAGGAGGAAGCACCGATCCCGCTTACCTCCGGTTTTCGAGGCCAGAGACCTTTTCAACACTCCAGGACCAAGAACCGGCAATTTGCTGGAGGGGAACCGGGCAGAAGCCCCTGGGACCGGTGCACCGGTTCAGCCCCGTCAGATGGACCCGCCTCGTCAAAATACCGTTATACCTCAGGATGCTTTAACACCTCCGGGTCATTACTCCAACCCAATGGACAATCTTGTTGCCACTGCTGCGCGACTGGAGGCCATTCCAATTGAAGGTGACTCGCCGCAGGCAGTAGAGACGCGACGGGTCAAGGAACTTCTGAGGACAGCTTTGGCCCAACAGGAAGCGTACTTGTACAACCGCGACCGGATCCACTCGACCCCCCGTCCAAGCCAGAGCTATAGCAGGCATATGGAGGAACCAGCAGTATCGAGTAATGAACGACGTGGAGCACCCCGTGGCAACAACACGACGGGTGGTGCTGATGACGCTCAGGAGGTGGTGAACCGGGCCCGAGCGCGCAGGGAGGCCAAGTTAGCCGCACATCATCAGGCTCGGCAGCTCACGCCAGTTCGTCCAACCATCTCGATCGAACCTGGTGTTACTGGAAGTTCTTTGGGGGTGCCTTGCCTTATCCCCGCTTTGCGCAACGTGCGGCTGCGCAAGGATTTCAAAGGCCTGCGCAAGGTACCAAATTACACGGCGGATCAACCTCCAGAGACTTGGGTGGAGAGCTATGAGATGGCCATGGAGATGTTAGATGTGGATGACGCGGCGTGTGCGAAATACTTCACCATGATGCTTGAAGGAACGGCCCGTACTTGGTTAAAAAGCCTGCCAGCTAATTCTATCAGTTCATGGGCACAATTGCGAGCCCGGTTTATCAACAATTTCAAGGATACCTGTAAACAACCTATGTCGATAGTGGACTTAGCTGCATGCGTCCAGGAGGAAGGAGAATCAACGACTCATTGGGTGCGCCGGGTTTCACAAGTGTTGCACTCCTCAGACTGCATCAACGCTGACACCGCAGTATTAACCCTAGAAGGCAACTGCCGGTTTGGGCCCCTGAAGTTGAAATTGGGACGGATGAAGCGTCATTGCACCGACATGGGGACCCTCATGGCCGCTTTGGTAAAATATGCTGATTCTGATAGTACCAAGGATCCCGAATCTGATGATGACAAGACAGGGAAGGGGAAGAAGAACAACAGCTCCAAAGGTCAGCAGCATCACTGGGTAGGCAATGTCGGAGGAGGCAAGCGTAAAGCGGATGGTAACGTGGATTTTGTGGCTAATACCAACGCACTGGACAATGGCCAGCGGCGCAAGGGTAGGCCAAAAAATCGTAGTGGAACACCCAACCCTAACCCAAACCGCCTGAACTATCTGCTAAGCCAGCCCTGTCCAAGACATGGGACGAAGGAGGAGCCAGCAAACCACCTTTGGAAGGATTGCTTTATTATGCAGGAGTTCAAGAATTCTAATAATTTCCGGTATGATCACGGATCTGGCGGTGGCTCAGGGTCCGGGCCGGGTTACGGTGGAGGAAGTTCCGGTTCAGGATTTAATGATAATCCGGGCGGACATAATGGTCAAAACAGTCAGAACAACCAGGGTGGTTACAACCAACAGCAGCAACAGTCAGGTTACCAGAGCAACTCAAAGCAGTTGAGTAGTGGGCAGTACCATGTCTTTACCACTAGCTTGGGCAAGCGAGACCAGAAGGTTCAGAGACGGGCAGTCAACTCTGTTGAACCGGCCACACCCCGTTATCTACGTTTGTCTGAACAGCCAATCATATGGAGCAGAGAAGATCACCCACCCCAGGTCGATAATCCGGGTCAGTTGGCTCTGGTGGTGGCGCCTCAGGTGGGAGGTTTTAAGTTCACCAAGGTGCTCATGGATGGAGGGAGCAGCATTAACATCCTATACTATGAAACCTTCCGTCGTATGGGACTAACAGATAAGAATCTCAAACCGTCCAATACAGTATTCCACGGTGTAGTGCCTGGCAGATCAGCATATCCTGTTGGTAAGATAGCTCTTGAAGTGGCCTTTGGGGATGAACATGATTCCAGGTCGGAGACATTGACGTTTGAAGTGGTGAAAATCCAAAGTCCATATCATGCCCTGTTTGGGCGACCGGCATACGCCAAGTTTATGGCTCGGCCCTGTTATGTGTATTTGCAGCTCAAGATGCCGGGTCACAAGGGAACAATAACGGTTCACGGAAGCCGCAAAATCGCTTTGGAATGCGAGGAAGGAGATGCGGCTTATGCAGAGTCGGTTTGTGCCACCGAGGAGTTGAAGTACTATAAAGACAATGTTGATCCGGCGGACATGACTCCGTTGAAGAAGCCAACTACGGAGCATGATCCGGCCCTGAAGTTCAAATCGGCAGCAAAAACTAAGCTTGTTGACTTCGTACCTAGTGATTCGTCCAAGCAGTTCAGCATCAGTGCCAACTTGGATCCGAAATAGGAAAGCGCGCTCATCGAGTTCATCCATGAGAATCGGGACATTTTTGCATGGAAGCCCTCTGACATGCCAGGTGTACCGAGGCAACTCGCTGAGCACACACTTAATGTGGATCCTAAATATAAACCGGTGAAATAGTTCCTCCGCCGGTTTAACGAAGAAAGACGCAAGGCAATTGGAGAAGAAGTAGCCAGGCTCTTAGCAGCTGGCTTTATTGTTGAAGTTTTTCACCCTGAGTGGCTTGCCAATCCGGTGCTGGTCCTCAAGAAAAACGGCACCTGGCGCATGTGTGTGGATTACACAGATCTTAATAAGGCTTGTCCAGCAGATCCTTTTGATCTCCCCCGTATTGATCAAATTATTGATGCTACGGTGGGCTGTGAGTGTTTAAGTTTTTTGGATGCGTATTCTGGCTATCATCAGATCAAAATGGCAGTTAAGGACCAGGAGAAGACAACATTTATAACTCCCTTTGGAGCCTTCTGCTATGTGTCTATGCCCTTCGGGCTCAAGAGTGCCCAGGCAACTTACCAACGGTGTGTACAAAATTGTCTTCACAAGCAGATTGGCCGTAATGTACATGATTACGTGGATGATATCGTGGTTAAATCCAGGGAGAAGGAGACTCTAATTGATGATTTAAGAGAAACTTTTGATAACCTTAGAACATACAAGATGATGCTTAATCCGGACAAGTGTGTCTTTGGTGTACCGGCGGGCAAGCTATTGGGTTTTCTAGTGTCCAACAGGGGAATTGAGGCTAATCCAGAGAAGATCACGGCTATCACCTCCCTGGCTAAACCGAAGTGTATCAACGATGTTCAATGCCTGGCAGGCCGGATTGCTGCGCTAAGCCGGTTTATCAGTCACCTGGGTGAGAAGGCAATCCCTTTGTACCAGATGTTGAAAAGACGGATCAGTTTATCTGGAGTTCTGCTGCTGATGAAGCATTCGAAGACTTAAAGCGGCAATTGGCCAATCCGCCTGTGCTCGCCGCTCCCGTTGACAAGGAGCCGTTACTGCTATATGTTGCTGCTAATGTTCGGGCGGTCAGCGTAGCTATTGTGGTGGAGCAAAAAGAGGCAGGTAAGGAGCATCCGGTTCAGCGTCTGGTCTATTATATCAGTGATGTGCTCATTGAGTCCAAACAAAGGTATCCGCATTGGCAGAAGCTGGTGTATGGAGTTTTTATGGCAAGCCGGAAGCTTAAGCAGTATTTCCAAGGGCACTCAATCACGGTAGTTAGTTTTGCTCCTTTGGGAGATATCATCCAGAACCGGGAAGCAACTGTCCGGATTGCAAAGTGGGCCATAGAGCTGGGACTGTACGGTTTGAAGTATGTGCCTCGGACAGCGGTTAAGTCTCAAGCACTTGTTGATTTCATCAATGATTGGACGGAAATGCAAGCACCTGAAGAAAAGCCGGATTGTACGTATTGGACAATCCATTTTGACGGATCCAGGCAGTTGGAAGGCTCGGGGGCTGGAGTCGTATTAACTTCCCCACGAGGTGATAAGTTTTGTTATGTTCTCCGTTTAATGTTCCCTTGTACTAACAATGCAGCTGAGTGTGAAGCCTTGCTCCATGGTCTTCGGATGGCTAAGGAGATGAATCTAAGTCGAGTTAAGTGCTTCGGTGACTCGGACCTTGTTGCTCAGCAAGTGTCTGGCATTGGGACTCCAAAGGACCCACTCATGGTAGCATATCGTCGTGAGGTGGATATTGTTGCAGGTTATTTCAGAGGCTATCAGGTGGACCAAGTGGACCGGTGGAAAAATGAAGCGGCGGACGCTTTAAGCCGGCTGGGCTCTCAGCGCAAACCCGTCGGTGAAGATCCCTGGTGAAGAGGATTTGGCTATTCCTGATCCGGAGGCTCAATTGGTGGCAGTTCTTCATGTTATTCCGGATTGGACGCTTCCTTACCTGGCGTACAAGAACCGGGGCGAGTTGCCAGAAGATGAGATTCTGGCCCGGCAGATAATCCGGCGATCCAAGTCCATGGCTGTCATCAACGGTGAGTTGCATCATTGCAGTGTATCAGGAGCTTTTCAATGTTGCGTGTCTCCTGAAGAAGGTCATGAAATTTTGCGTCAGATCCACGAAGGATATTGTGGTCACCACGCCGGTTCAAAGTCTCTGGTGGCTAAAGCGTTTCGCCATGGTTTCTATTGGTTAACTGCTCATGCTGATGCGGAGGATCTGGTCAGGCGATGTGATGGTTGCCAAAGGTTTTCGAGACGTGCTCATGTACCGGCTCAAGAATTGAGAATGATTCCAATTACTTGACCGTTTGCGACTTGGGGGCTGGATATGGTTGGGCCTTTCAAAAGGTCCAAAGATAAGAAGACCCACCTCCTGGTGGCGGTTGACAAGTTTACAAAGTGGGTGGAGGCAGAACCTGTTAGCAAGTGTGATGCGGCCACGACGGTTCAGTTCATCAAAAAGGTGATTTTCCGGTTTGGCTTTCCGCACAGTATTATCACAGATAATGGTACCAATTTGTCAAAAGGTGCTATGAAGGAGTTCTGCAAACGGGAGCACATCCGGCTCGACGTTTCATCAGTGGCACATCCACAGTCCAATGGTCAAGCAGAAAGAGCTAATCAAGAGATCTTGAGAGGCATCAAGCCCCGGCTCATGGTTCCTTTGCAGAGAACACCGGGTTGTTGGGTAGAAGAATTACCATCTGTGTTATGGAGCATCAATACAACACCCAACAGATCAACAGGATACGCACCGTTCTTCATGGTTTATGGAGCGGAGGCGGTTCTCCCCAGTGATATCCGTCATGATTCACCTCGTGTCACGGCTTATATTGAAGCGGACAACGAGACAGCACGACAAGATGCTTTGGACCGGTTGGATGAAGAGCGTGACATCGCAGCCGCCCGATCGGTGATTTACCACCAGGATCTTCGTCGTTATCACAGTCGCCGAGTCAGAACCAGAGCCTTTCAGGAAGGAGATTTGGTGCTTCGGCTCATCCAAGATCAGACTGGTATGCATAAGCTATCCCCACCTTGGGAGGGGCCTTTCGTGGTCAGCAAGAATCTGCACAACGGGTCGTACTATCTGATCGATATTCGAGAGCATAAGGACTCACGTACATCAGAGGAGGAGACTAGCAGGTCATGGAATATAGCTCATCTTCGGCCTTACTATACCCGAGCCATTGGCTATACTTATGTACATATTACGACAATGTATTATGATTAAGTATAATAAACCGGAACCTCAGCTAAAGCGGGGTATCTGTTCTTTTACATCATGTGAGGTTACACGGAGTTGCTCTAAAGTAGCCTCCGGTTTACCCCTTGAGTTCGCTTTGCTAAAAGCATCGTGTTATATCACTTGGAGGATTGGTCGTTTCTGAACCAATACCATGCCTCTTGATAGGCGAAAGCCACCAGATCACTTGGGGACTTGGTCATGTCTGAACCAGTCATGCCTCTTGATCGGCCTAAGGCCACATAATCACTTGGGGGCTTGGTCGAACCCGAACCATGACCACGCCATTTGGTCGGCATAAATGCCACAAGAATCACTTGGGGACCTGGCTAACTAGAACCATAATTACACCTAACGGGAGCTTGGTCGTGTTTGGCCATGGTTACGCCATTTGGTCAGCTCAAATAAATCTTTTTTGGCAAACGTTTTTGTCGTTGCTTTTGCTTCATATTTTTCTTTGAAGGTTTTTTTTGCTTTTTATTGTCTTCTTTAAACCGACAAAGTTTTTTAACCAATCAATTGAAGGAACACAGTTCACTTCAATTCAGAGACTATTTGTCCGGTTTGATCCTTGTTGTTAACATCCTCTTATGGAGTAAAACGGTGTTTATTATAACCCGGCACGGTTTACATAGTTACCAGTGTCATATACATATACAGGAGTTGTTATTTCCTCCAACAGTGTGGGTTTGCAAAACTCCGCTTCAAGGTTGGCCAAGCCAACTTCACACTCAACGGTGGCAGGTATTATGTATCTCAAAATTTTGATCATATACTTAAAATTTTGTTTTGGATGTTTTGACTTTATATATACAGACATCATATTCCGCCTGACGGTACAACCGCGGTGGCACTTGACGAATTTCTTATTTCAGAAAGGGTTTTGGAAAGTTCATTACCACAGGAAGAACAAGTTATGCACGAAGGCATATCAACATCAAAGGTATCAGCTAGCCTATTACAAGGCAACATGGTGCCCATAATAACATAATTGTTTTTCACAAAGGAGACGTAGTTTTAAAACCGGCTTCCGATTTAAGCTTGGCCACCAGCTTGGCCTGATGGTTGCGGGTCATCCTGCGCCGCTTCAGCTTCCGTTTCTCTACCCAGTGGCTGGAAATCCACAGTTGTCCAGTCGATTCCCATTAATGCTTGAAATACAGCTTCGTCATGGATTAGCGAAGACGGGTCAATATCGGGAGCGTAAGTATGCTTACGGATTGGAGGGATCAGATTTTCCGATTCATGGATTGGTGTAGCTATTCGCTTGTTCTGGCTGTCATATTGGGCTTCATAATGAGACAAGTCTGCTTCCTCAGCCAGTTGACAAGCTAGCGGACGTACTTCCCGATTTATTGCTCGCAAATCCGCTTCACCAAATTCTGACCCGTCTTCCTTCAAGCTGGGATAGCCCTGAGCCGCTTCAATAGGATCGAAATCCGGCACCCAGGCTTTTGCTCGGACTAAGGCATTGATTGCACCGGTTCAAGCAGCAGATTTCTTCAGCTCTTCAACCCGGGCAGGAAGCACTGACAGTTTCATCAGAGTATCTTGAATCAAAGTGGGCGCCGGTTTGTTATGAGACGCGGTACAGATGATCCGCTGGGCACCAGTATACAATTGTTCAACCAAGGTATAGGCGGCTTTCAATTTCTTCCGCACATCTGATCCCAAGTGACCAATGCGTGTCCCTGAAATACCATAAAGGGTTAATAAACCGGAGACTCTGTAAGAAGGCAGAACCAATTCAGAAGGCAAGCTGACTTACCAAAGATAGCAGTGGTCATGGCATGAACGTGCCGCTTTATGCTGTTCAGTTCATCTGTCACTGGTTTTAGTGCAGCCTCGGCATCCTCTGCTCGTTTGATCAAAGTGGACTTTTTAGTGGCCCAATCCGCCCGTTTCTTCTTGAAGTTCTCCTTAAGTTGTTCCATGGCGCTTAAGGCACTGGCCAATTCCTCTTTTGCTTTGGAGGTTTCAGCCTGTTGGGTTTTCAGGTTTTCTTGCAGATCGATGACTTGGTTTTCTTTCGCCTTCAGCTCCGCCTGCAGGCATACAGATATATGTTTCAACAAATCGGTAGAAGGATTCAAGTACCAACCACATAACAAGTTATGCGCTTAGCACTTGGGGGCTAATGCGTATTCGATCTTCATCTTTCAATTGTTTACAAAGTCCCAAGATCAATACAAGCATTCAACTTGGCACTTGGGGGCTTATGGCTATTTGATCATATGTATTCTGATGCGGCAGTTTCAATTTCTTAAAGTACCGGTTGAACTACACTAAGTTGAACCGGCCCTTGGGGGCTACATCAGCAAATTTTCAAAGCATCAAGGTTTATATTATTAAGTCCCGGTTTGAAAGAATATTTCAAACTGGCCCTCAGGGGCTAGGAGAGTCAGCAAGAATGAAAGCATACAAGCAGGAAGGAACATATGGAAGTTACCTCATATTTATCTTTCATCATGTTAACCAGACCGGCTTCATAGTCACGGCTGGTATACAGCCGGTTCAGATAGCCGGAATAGATATCTTGGGCATTCAGAGCAGCGCAAGTCGTCAGATCGGCGTTCCACTTGCCTTTGCTAAAAGCAGCAAACTCTTCCTTGACAGAATGTTTGGATAAAGCGACAGGGTTGCTTGGCTCAGTATGGCCAGTACCAGTAATGACAACCTCATCATCCTTGGTACCGCCGGTTTGCACTGGAGCTGTTGGCTTGTCAGTAGGGTTTGCTGGACTGGTGGAGTGTTCAATCCGGATGGAACCTGTGGGATGATGGGTAGGACCTGAGGTATCAGTAGGTATCTCTTCAACAATAAGATCATCATCTGGCTGCGGTGGATCATTGGGAATATCCTCAGGGACAGCCGCTTCAAGATTGGGTGTTTTGCCCGGTTCAAGAATGACATCTTCTTCGGCCGCTTTGTCCAGGCGGGCCTTCTTGCTTGGCCTAGGGTTGGCCCTGAGAAGAATAACAAAATTAAATACAACATATGTTCTAAGGCAATATACTACAAACATCACAATAAATATAGCTTACCCAAGCACCGTTTTGAGCGGTGGGAGCTGAGTAGCTGATGACTCGCCAGAAGATGAGTGGGAAATAACCTGGTAATCGGAGTCAGACGGATTAAGAGGTTGACGAAAGCAGCCCGCTTTAGGACAAGAACTGACAGCGAATTAGAGACCTCGGAATGACGTTTCCGAACCGGACTGTTCGGTAAACCGACGGAGGTAACTACCTGGCCGCTGTGCCGGGTGGTGCGGCGAGCTTCGTGTTGTTGAGTCTTCATAAGAAGTTTAGGATCCAAATAAGCAAGAGGATGAGAAAATTTAACTTTCCCGTTTGTCTGACGGATTTTTTTGTGAAGGCAAAGTTTCTGAATCGGAAGAGAGAATAATTACCTCTGCAACATCCGCGTGGCTGGCTTCGGCATCATCCTGACAAATATCATCATCAATAAGACGCATGAAAAATAAACCAAGTGAGTCAAGCTCTACCTCAAAGTCTGGATTATCCACCTCATCATCAGGGGCCGGATTAGAAGATGCAGTGGTTCTTTTCCTATGGGCAGTCTTTTTCACAGCTTTAGTCTTTTGCCGGGTTGCTCTTTCCGGTTTGTCTGGTTTGTCTGGTTTCTCCTGCGGCAGCTTTTTGCTCCAAAACGGATCATCGCCCTGATTATGCAGACACTGATATTACAAACAATGACCAGACATATCAATAACAGATTCAGCAAAGAGAAAAATCAAAGTCTTACATCTGGCGATTTGTTGGTGGGACAGAAGGGAAGCAGGCCGGTTCTAGCGCAGACATGTTCCGGTTCATTCAGTATCTTGCGCATAGCCTCTGTGATTTATTCACCAGAGAGTTGGAGTTTTGATTGTCGCAGAGGGTCATCAACACTATCAGTATACTCGCACATCAAACCGGAGCGCTGACTAAGGGGCAGTATGCTCCATGATATCCAACAGCGAGCGAGATCAACCCCGGTTAAACCGTTGGCCATAAAGGCTCTGAGCTTTGACAGCTGGGGAGCATATTTGCTTCTCTCCTGGGCAGTCAATCTTTGAGGAAAAGGGTGTGTATTGCTGAGCCGCTCCGGACGAAAGCCAGGCAAGGGATTCTCACCAGCAGGGGAGGTGTCTTTGCAGTAGAACCATGTCTGATTCCACTCCTTGGGGTGACTGTGCAGTTTGGCGTGAGGGTATGTGACCTCTTTCCTTTTCTGAATTGCCATGCCACCCAACTCCGTATTAGAGCCATCAGTAAACTCGGTACGGCGGTTTAGATGGAAAAGATCTCTGAATAATTCCACTGTGGGCTCCTCTTGAAAGAACACCTCACAGAGTACTTGGAAGTGGCACATATTGGTAACAGAGTTGGGGCCAGTGTCTTGTGGATGGAGTTGGAAATCGGCTAAAACATCCCGGTAAAATTTAGAACCGGGCGGCTTAAAGCCCCGGGCTAAGTGATCTACGAAAACAACAACCTCTCCTTCTCGAGGTGTGGGAGGGCATTCTTTGCCAGGAGCCCTCCAATGGATGGTATCTTTACTGCCTAAAGCGCCAATCAGGACTAGATCATCCAGTTGATCCTCTGTGACGCGAGAAGGAACCCAATTGCACTCATATACTTGCTTGGCCATGATGGAATCTACAAGGCAGAAGATCCCGGTTCAAAAATGCATTTAATCAAGGTACGTTGGTATGGGCACTGTTAAACCGGAAACAGAATTATCTGAACCGGAGTTTTCATGAAGCAACCAACATCCGGTGGTTCAATAAGGGGACTAATGGTATATACCGGTTTTGTCAAATTTTTCTACAAAGTTAAACCTCCTGGTCTAAGCATTGAACAGTCAAGACTGCAGATGAGTAAGTACACAAAAACAGATTTCACAAGATTATACTACAACTTTGGATCTGGAACATGTTTATAAAGGAGATAAATATTCAAGGCCCAAAAGGAGCAGTGCCGAATCAATAAGCGAAGGTACGGATAAGATCTATGGTCTTAATATGCGAAAGTGAAAACGGAGGATAAAAACTACTGCTACACAGAGCGAAGATTCACAGACTCGTCTAAAGGATCTATCATAGGAACAAGAAGCAAGCGATGAACACGGGAGAACATGGAAACCCTAGAACAGATCTATGATGGAAAGGATAGAAGACTTACCGGAGATGAGGAAGAAGCGGAAGGTCGCCGCAGTTCTCTGGTACGCTCAGGGTGATGCAGCGGCCAAGGTTGGTGCAGAGGTCGGTGGCGGCGGCGGAGCTCCGAAGACTGGGCGACGCGAGGAAGATGAAGCAGAAGGGCACGAAGGGGAAAAAAGAAATGACCCTTCGGTCCTATTTATAAAGCAAGGGACAAGGATCAGGCGCGAAAATCAAGGAGCCGCAAGTTTGGAAACAAAGCTGTCGCCTCGATTATCGCAGATCTATTAAACAAGAAGGTATCATGGATAATTTCTTTATGACAGATGATGTCACGCCGGTTTACAGCAATCAGAGAAGATGGCATCACGGCGGTTCACCAAACTATAAGAAGATGTTGAAGATGAAATTTTTGCTAAGGATTGACATGAACCTGTTCAAATCAATCTGGGGCCTAATGTTGGGGATATTACTACTGGGCGTAAACCGGCCTATCTGGGCCGGTTTACTTCATCAGTAGTTAAGCAGGTTAAAGCCCATGAAGATATATGAGGGTCAAGACCCATAATCAGTTGAGAGCCTGTAGCCGTAAACCGGCGTCAATATGTAACTTGTATTGTAAGTTAGGAATAAGTAGAGACCAAACCGGACACATCTATGAGCCGGTGTTGGGACTCTGTAAACCGACGGGCGTCACCCATGTATATAAGGGGACGACCCGGCGGCGGTTCAAGGACGACAGACAAAACTCGAGACATAGGCGAAGCTTGTGTGCTCCCTAGTCATCGAAACTCCCATCAATTCCATCACAACTAGACGTAGGCTTTTACCTTCATCGAAGGGGACGAACTAGTATAAACCCTCTTGCGTCCTTGTCTCCGCTTTAACCCCTTCAAGCTAACCCGTCGCGATGGCTCCACGACTAAGTCCTTTCTCTAGGACATCCGCCATGACAAAACCACGACAGTGTTCCTGATAGTAATTAGGATGGCCTGTCCAACACGAAGATTCTTGCCAACGAGGAATCTCTTCCACCCAACCGAGTTTAAGTGTGTGTGACCGTCTGTGTCCATGCAGTAAGTACAGGTGGTGACGGAGCCCCTTCCCGTAAGGCGTAGTCTAGCCGAGCCTTCTTCACCAGGCTCGATACCATAACTCACAGATAGGTTCTTTGGCAATTTCTGAATAAGAAAAACATATCAATTAATAAATATCCTCGCACATACTCTTGCAAATATATTTCTATTAAGTCTAGATTTCTACACTATCAAAAGACACATCACTATGCATTTGTACTAATTAATCATGAATTCTACTAATATGTATATATGGATTATCTACAATATTAATAGTTCCTTGGATTCTACACTAATAAGCATGTGATCAGACTCTACACTAAAGCATATCATCGACTAGATTCCACAAAGCATATCATTGGACTCTACACTAAGCAATATGAGCAAAGGATTAACGATCCACTTCACAGGAAAGAAAAACAGTAGCATGTGATACTTTTGGTTCTTCCGCGAGAAGCAATTTGATGGACAATTATAATCCTAAGATCTAGTAACTGTTGGGGAATATAGTAATTTCAAAAAAATTCCTACGCACACGCAAGATCATGGTGATGCATAGCAACGAGTGGGAAGAGTATCGTCCATGTACCCTCATAGACCTTAAGCGGAAGCGTTATGACAACGCGGCTGATGTAGTTGAACGTCTTCACGATCCGACCGATCCAAGTGCCGAACACACGGCACCTCCGAGTTCAGCACATGTTTAGCTCGATGACGTCCCACGAATTCCGATCCAGCAGAGCTTCACGAGAGAGTTCTGTTAGCACGACGGCATGTTGACGGTGATGATGTTGCTACCTACGCAGGGCTTCGCCTAAGCACCGCTATGATATGATGAGGTGGATTATGGCGGAGGGGGCACCACACACGGCTAAGGGATCAATGATCAACTTGTGTGTCTTTGGGGTGCCCCCACCTCCGTATATAAAGGGGGGAGGAGGAGAGGGCCGACCAAGGGGAGAGGCATGCCCAAGGGGGGGCAATCATACTCCAAGTAGGTTTGCCCACTCTTTCCTAGTCCTTGTAGGAGAGGGGAAGGAAGGGGAGGAGAAGAAGAAGGAAGGGGGGGCCCTAGTCCAATTCAGTTTGGGCTAGGGGGCCGCGCCCCCTAGCTGGCCGCCTCTCCTCTTCCTCCACTTGGGCCCATAAGGCCCAATAACCCCCCGGGAGGTTCCGGTAACCTCTCGGTTCTCCGGTATTTATCCGATAACCCCCGGAACTCATCCGGTGTCCGAATATAACCTTCCAATATATTGATCTTTACGTCTTGACCATTTCGAGACTCCTCGTCATGTCCGTGATCATATCCGGGACTCCGAACTACCTTCGGTACATCAAAACACAAAACTCATAATACCGATCGTCACCGAACTTTAAGCGTGCGGACCCTACGGGTTCGAGAACTATGTAGACATGACCGAGACATGTCTCCGGTCAACAACCAATAGCGGAACCTATATATTGATATTGGCTCCCACATATTCTACGCAGATCTTTATCGGTCAAACCGCATAACACTATACGTTGTTCCCTTTGTCATCGGTATGTTACTTGCCCAAGATTCGATCGTCGGTATCTCAATACCTAGTTCAATCTCGTTACCGGCAAGTCTCTTTACTCATTCCGTAATGCATCATCCCGTAACTAACTCATTAGTTACAATTCTTGCAAGGCTTATAGTGATGTGCATTATCGAGTGGGCCCAGAGATACCTCTTCGACGATCGGAGTGACAAATCCTAATCTTGATCTATGCCAACTCAACAAGTACCATCGGAGACACCTGTAGAGCACCTTTATAATCACCCAGTTACGTTGTGACATTTAGTAGCACACGAAGTGTTCCTCCGGTAATCGGGAGTTGCATAATCTCATAGTCATAGGAACATGTATAAGTCATGAAGAAAGCAATAGCAGTAAACTAAAACGATCAAGTGCTAAGCTAACGAAATGGGTCAAGTCAATCACATCATTCTCCTAATGATGTGATCCCATTAATCAAATGTCAACTCATGTCTATGGTTAGGAAACTTAACCATCATTCTCCTAATAAGCTAGTCAAGTAGAGGTATACTAGTGACACTCTGTTTGTCTATGTATTCACACATGTACTAAGTTTCCGGTTAATACAATTCTAGCATGAATAATAAACATTTATCATGATATGAGGAAATAAATAGTAACTTTATTATTTCCTCTAGGGAATATTTCCTTTAGTCTCCCACTTGCACTAGAGTCAATAATCTAGATTACATAGTAATGATTCTAACACCCATGGAGCCTTGGTGTTGATCATGTTTTGCTCGTGAGAGAGGCTTAGTCAACGGGTCTGCAACATTCAGATCCGTATGTATCTTGCAAACTCTATGTCTCCCACCTAGACTTGATCGCGGATGGAATTGAAGCATCTCTTGATGTGATTGGTTCTCTTGTGAAATCTGGATTCCTTTACCAAGGCAATTGCACCAGTATTGTCACAAAATATTTTCATTGGACCAGATGCACTAGGTATGACACCTAGATCCGATATGAACTCCTTCATCCAGACTCCTTCATTCGCTGCTTCCGAAGCAGCAATGCACTCTGCTTCACATGTAGATCCCGCCACGACGCTTTGTTTAGAACAGCTCCAACTGACAGCTCCACTGTTCAATATAAACACAAAAGTGTGTGAAGTATTTTTGTTCTGGATAACACAAATAGATTATTGAATAGTTTGCACTAGAAATCACCTGACAAATATGCATATATGCAATCTTTTTGGTCATATCCAAGGTAGTCATGTCCTCATCAACCTCCCTGCTAAACTAATAGCAATGCACACATCAGGTCTGGTACACAGTATTGCATACATGATAGAGCCTATGGCTGAAGCATAGGGAACGTCTTTCATTTTCTCTCTATCTTCTGCAGTGGTCGGGCATTGAGTCTTACTCAACTTCACACATTGTAACACGGGCAAGAATCCTTTCTTTGCCTGATCCATTTTGAACTTCTTCAAAACTTTGTCAAGGTATGTGCTTTGTGAAAGTCCAATTAAGCGTCTTGATCTATCTCTATAGATCTTGATGCCCAATATGTAAGCAGCTTCACCGAGGTCTTTCATTGAAAAACTCTTATTCAACTATCCTTTTAAGCTATCTAGAAATTCTATATCATTTCCAATCAACAATATGTCCTCCACATATAAGATTAGAAATGCTACAGAGCTCCCACTCACTTTCTTGTAAATACAAGCTTCTCCAAAAGTCTGTATAAAACCATATGCTTTGATCACACTATCAAAATGTTTATTCCAACTCCGAGAGGCACCAGTCCATAAATGGATCGCTGGAGCTTGCACACTTTGTTAGTACCCTTTGGATCGATAAAACCTTCAGGTTGCATCATAGACATATCTTCTTCCAGAAATCCATTCAGGAATGCAGTCTTTACATCCATTTGCCAAATTTCATAATCATAAAATGCGGCAATTGCTAACATGATTCGGACTGACTTAAGCATCGCTATGGGTGAGAAGGTCTCACCGTAGTCAACTCCTTGAACTTGTCGAAAACCTTTCGCAACAAGTCGAGCTTTGTAGACAGTAACATTACCGTCAGCGTCTGTCTTCTTCTTGAAGATCCATTTATTCTCGATGGCTTGCCGATCATCGGGCAAGTCAACCAAAGTACACACTTTGTTCTCATACATGGATCCCATCTCGGATTTCATGGCCTCAAGCCATTTTGCAGAATCTGAGCTCATCATCGCTTCCTCATAGTTCATAGGTTCGTCATGGTCTTGTAACATGACCTCCAGAACAAGATTACCGTACCACTCTGGTGTGGATCTTACTCTGGTTAACCTTCGAGGTTCGGTAGTAACTTGATCTGAAGTTTCATGATCATCATCATTAGCTTCCTCACTAATTGGTGTAGATGTCACATGAACCGGTTTCTGTGATGAACTACTTTCCAGTAAGGGAACAGGTACAGTTACCTCATCAAGTTCTACTTTCCTCCCACTCACTTCTTTCGAGGGAAACTCCTTCTCTAGAAAGGATCCATTCTTAGCAACAAAAGTCTTGCCTTCGGATCTATGATAGAAGGTGTACCCAACTGTCTCTTTTGGGTATCCTATGAAGACACATTTCTCCGATTTCGGTTCGAGCTTATTAGGTTGAAGTTTTTTCACATAAGCATCGCAGCCCCAAACTTTAAGAAACAACAACTTTGGTTTCTTGCCAAACCATAGTTCATAAGGAGTCATCTCAACGGATTTAGATGGTGCCCTATTTAACGTGAATGTAGCCGTCTCAAAAGGATTACCCCAAAACGATAGCGGTAAATCTGTAAGAGACATCATAGATCGCACCATATCCAGTAAAGTACGATTACGATGTTCGGACACACCATTACGCTATGGTGTTCCAGGTGGCATGAGTTACGAAACTATTCCGCATTGTATCAAATGAAGACCAAACTCGTAAGTCAAATATTCTCCTCCACGATTAGATCGTAGAAACTTTATTTTCTTGTTACGATGATTTTCCACTTCACTATGAAATTCTTTGAACTTTTCAAATGTTTTAGACTTATGTTTCATTAAGTAGATATACCCATATCTTCTCAAATCATTTGTGAAGGTGAGAAAATAATGATATCCGCTGCGAACCTCAACATTCATCGGAGCACATACATCAGTATGTATGATCTCCAACAAATCTGTTGCTCGCTCCATTCTTCAAGAGAATGACGTTTTAATCATCTTGCCCATGAGGCATGGTTCACAAGTACCAAGTGATTCATAATCAAGTGATTCCAAAATTCCATCAGAATGGAGTTTCTTCATGCTCTTTACACCAATATGACCCAAACGGCAGTGCCACAAATAAGTTGCACTATCATTATCAACTCTGCATCTTTTAGCTTCAATACTATGAATATGTGTATCTTCACTATCAAGATTCAAAAAGAATAGACCACTCTTCAAGGGTGCATGACCATAAAAGATATTACTCATATAAATAGAACAACCATTATTCTCTGATTTAAATGAATAGCCGTCTCGCATCAAACAAGATCCAGATATAATGTTCATGCTTAACGCTGGCACCAAATAACAATTATTCAGGTCTAATACTAATCCCAAAGGTAGATGTAGAGGTAGCGTGCCGACCGCGATCACATCGACTTTGGAACCATTTCCCACGCGCATCGTCACCTCGTCCTTTGCCAATCTTCTCTTAATCCGTAGTCCCTGTTTCGAGTTGCAAATATTACCAACAGAACCAGTATCAAATACCCAGGCACTACTGCGAGAATTAGTAAGGTACACATCAATAACATGTATATCACATATACCTTTGTTCACCTTGCCATGCTTCTTATCCGCCAAATACTTGGGGCAGTTCCGCTTCCAGTGACCAGTCTGCTTGCAGTAGAAGCACCCAGTCTCAGGCTTGGGTCCAGACTTGGGTTTTTTCTCCTGAACAACAACTTGTTTGCCTTTCTTCTTGAAGTTCCCCTTCTTCTTCCCTTTGCCCTTTTTCTTGAAACTGGTGGTCTTGTTGACCATCAACACTTGATGCTCCTTCTTGATTTCTACCTCCACAGCCTTTAGCATTGCGAAGAGCTTGGGAATTGTCTTATACATCCCTTGCATGTTATAGTTCATGACGAAGCTCTTGTAGCTTGGTGGCAGTGATTGAAGAATTCTGTCAATAACACTATCATTCGGAAGATTAACTCCCAGTTGAATTAAGTGATTGTTATACCCAGACGTTCCGAGTATATGCTCACTGACAGAACTATTCTCCTCCATCTTGCAGCTGTAGAACTTATTGGAGACTTCATATCTCTCAATCCGGGCATTTGCTTGAAATATTAACTTCAACTCCTGGAACATCTCATATGCTCCATGACGTTCAAAACGTCGTTGAAGTACCGGTTCTAAGCCGTAAAGCATGGCACACTGAACTATCGAGTAGTCATCAGCTTTGCTCTGCCAGACGTTCATAACATCTGGTGTTGCTCCTGTAGCAGGTTTGGCACCTAGCGGTGCTTCCAGGACGTAATTCTTCTGTGCAGCAATGAGGATAATCCTCAACATACGGACCCAGTCCGTGTAATTGCTGACATCATCTTTCAACTTTGCTTTCTCAAGGAACGCATTAAAATTCAACGGAATAACAACACGGGCCATCTATCTACAACAACATAGACATGCAAAATACTATCAGGTACTAAGTTCATGATAAATTAAAGTTCTGTTAATCAAATTATGAAGGAACTCCCACTTAGATAAACATCCCTGTAATCATCTAAGTGATCACATGATCCATATCAACTAAACCATGTCTGATCATCATGTGAGATGGAGTAGTTTTCAATGGTGAACATCACTATGTTGATCATATCTACTATATGATTCACGCTCGACCTTTCGGTCTCCAGTGTTCTGAGGCCATATCTACATATGCTAGGCTCGTCAAGTTTAACCCGAGTATTCTGCATGTGCAAAACTGGCTTGCACCCGTTGTATTTGAACGTAGAGCTTATCACACCCGATCATCACGTGGTGTCTCGGCAGGACGAACTTTTGCAACGGTGCATACTCAGGGAGAACACTTGTACCTTGAAATTTAGTGAGAGATCATCTTATAATGCTACCGTCAATCTAAGCAAAATAAGATGCATAAAAGATAAACATCACATGCAATCAATATAAGTGATATGATATGGCCATCATCATCTTGTGCTTGTGATCTCCATCTCCGAAGCACCGTCATGATCACCATCGTCACCGGCGCGACACCTTGATCTCCATCGTAGCATCATTGTCATCTCGCCAACTATTGCTTCTACGACTATCGGTACCACTTAGTGATAAAGTAAAGCAATTACAGGGCGATTGCATTGCATACAATAAAGCGACAACCATATGGCTCCTGCCAGTTATCGATAACTCGGTTACAAAACATGATCATCTCATACAATAAAATTTAGCATCATGTCTTGACCATATCACATCACAACATGCCGTGCAAAAACAAGTTAGACGTCCTCTACTTTGTTGTTGCAAGTTTTACGTGGCTGCTACGGGCTGAGCAAGAACCGTTCTTACCTACGTATCAAAACCACAATGATAGTTTGTCAAGTTAGTGCTGTTTTAACCTTCTCAAGGACCGGCCCTAGCCACACTCGATTCAACTAAAGTTGGAGAAATTGACACCTGCTAGTCACCTGTGTGCAAAGCACGGCGGTAAAACCAGTCTCGCGTAAGTGTACGCGTAATGTCGGTCCGGGCCGCTTGATCCAACAATACTGCCGAACCAAAGTGTGACATGCTTGTAAGCAGTATGACTTGTATCTCCCATAAATCACTTGTGTTCTACTCGTGCATATAACATCTACGCATAAAACCAGGCTCTGATACCACTGTTGCGGAACGTAGTAATTTCAAAAAATTTCTTACGCACACGCAAGATCATGGTGATGCATATCAACAAGATGGAAGAGTATCGTCCATGTACCCTCGTAGACCGTAAGCGGAAGCGTTATGAGAACAAGGTTGATGTAGTCGAACGTCTTCACGATCCGACCGATCCAAGTACCGAACGCACGGCACCTCCGAGTTCAGCACACGTTCAACTCAATGACTGCTACCTCTTGAGCACTGCGTTGGTTTTCCCTTGAAGAGGAAAGGGTGATGCAGCAAAGTAGTGTAAGTATTTCCCTCAGTTTTTGAGAACCAAGGTATCAATCCAGTAGGAGGCTACACGCAAGTACCTTGCACCTACACAAAACAAATAAATCCTCGCAACCAACATGATAAGGGGTTGTCAATCCATACATGGTCACTTACGAGAGTGAGATCTGATAGATATGATAAGATAATATTTTTTGGTATTTTTATCATAAAGATGCAAAGTAAAATAAAAGGCAATGAAAATAACTAAGTGTTGGAAGATTAATATGATGGAAGATAGACCCGGGGGCCATAGGTTTCACTAGTGGCTTCTCTCGAGAGCATAAGTATTTTACGGTGGGTGAACAAATTACTGTTGAGCAATTGACAGAATTGAGCATAGTTATTAGGGTATGATCATGTATATAGGCATCACGTCCGAGACAAGTAGACCGACTCCTGTCTGCATCTACTACTATTACTCCACACATCGACCGCTATCCAGCATGCATCTAGAGTATTAAGTTCATAAGAACAGAGTAACGCTTTAAGTAAGATGACATGATGCAGAGGGATAAATTCATGCAATATGATAAAAACCCCATCTTGTTATCCTAGATGGCAACAATACAATACGTGCCTTGTTGCCCCTACTGTCACTGGGAAAGGACACCACAAGATTGAACCCAAAGCTAAGCACTTCTCCCATTGCAAGAAAGATCAATCTAGTAGGCCAAACCAAACTAATAATTCGAAGAGACTTGCAAAGATAACCAATCATACATAAAAGAATTCAGAGAAAATTCAAATATTGTTCATAGATAAACTTGATCGTAAACCCACAATTCATCGGTCTCAACAAACACACCACAAAAGAAGATTACATCAAATAGATCTCCACAAGAGAGGGGGAGAACTTTGTATTGAGATCCGAAAAGAGAGAAGAAGCCATCTAGCTAATAACCATGGACCCGAAGGTCTGAGGTAAACTACTCACACTTCATCGGAAGGGCTATGGTGTTGATGTAGAAGCCCTCCGTGATCGATGCCCCCTCCGACGAAGCTCCAGAACAGGCCCCAAGATGGGATCTCGTGGATACAGAAAGTTACAATGGTGGAATTAGGGTTTTGGCTTCGTATCTGATCGTTTGGGGGTACGTAGGTATATATAGGAGGAAGGAGTACGTCAGTGGAGCAACAAGGGGCCCACGAGGGTGGAGTGTGCGCCTGGGGGGGGGGGTAGGCGCCCCCTACCTCGTGGCTTCCCTGTTGGTTGCTTGACATAGGGTCCAAGTCTCCTGGATCATGTTCGTTCCGAAAATCAAGTTCCCGAAGGTTTCATTCCATTTGGACTCCGTTTGATATTCTTTTTCTGTGAAACTCTGAAATAGGCAAAAAACAGCAATTCTGGGCTGGGCCTCCAGTTAATAGGTTAGTACCAAAAGTAATATAAAAGTGGATGATAAAGCCCAATAATGTCGAAAACAGAAGATAATATAGCATGGAGCAATCAAAAATTATAGATACGCTGGAGACGTATTAAGCATCCCCAAGCTTAATTCCTGCTCGTCCTCGAGTAGGTAAATGATAAAAAATAGAATTTTTGATGTGGAATGCTACTAGGCATAATTTCAATGTAATTCTTCTTAATTGTGGGATGAATATTCAGATCTGAAAGATTCAAGATAAAGGTTTAATATTGACATAGAAATAATAATACTTCAAGCGTACTAACTAAGCAATTATGTCTTCTCAAAATAACATTCAAAGAAAGTTATCCCTACAAAATCATATAGTCTGGCTATGCTCCATCTTCACCACACAAAGTATTCAAATCATGCACAACCCCGATGACAAGCCAAGCAATTGTTTCATACTTTTAATGTTCTCAATTTTTTTCAATCTTCACGCAATACATTAGCGTGAGCCATGGACATAGCACTATAGGTGGAATAGAATGGTGGTTGTGGAGAAGACAAAAGGGAGAATATAGTCTCACATCAACTAGGCGTAACAACGGGCTATGGAGATGCCCATTAATAGATATCAATGTGAGTGAGTAGGGATTGTCATGCAACAGATGCACTAGAGCTATAAGTATATGAAAGCTCAAAAAGAAACTAAGTGGGCGTGCATCCAACTTGCTTGCTCACGAAGACCTAGGGCATTTTGAGGAAGCCCATCATTGGAATATACAAGCCAAGTTCTATAATGAAAAATTCCCACTAGTATATGAAAGTGATAACATAGGAGACTCTCTATCATGAAGATCATGGTGCTACTTTGAAGCACAAGTGTGGTAAAAGGATAGTAGCATTGTCCCTTCTCTCTTTTTCTCTCATTTTTTTATTTGGGCCTTTTTATGGCCTTTTTTTCTTTTTCTCTTTTTTTTCGTCCGGAGTCTCATCCCGACTTGTGGGACAATGCTCTAATAATGATGATCATCACACTTTTATTTTCTTACAACTCAAGAATTACATCTCGATACTTAGAACAAGATATGACTCTATATGAATGCCTTCGGCGGTGTACCGGGATATGCAATTAGTCATGAGTGACATGTATGAAAGAATTATGAACGGTGGCTTTGCCACAAATACAATGTCAACTACATGATCATGCAAAGCAATATGACAATGATGGAGCGTGTCATGATAAACGGAATGGTGGAAAGTTGCATGGCAATATATCTCGGAATGGCTATGGAAATGCCATGATAGGTAGGTATGGTGGCTGTTTTGAGGAAGGTATATGGTGGGTGTATGATACCGGCGAAAGGTGCACGGTATTAGAGAGGCTAGCAATGATGGAAGGGTGAGAGTGCGTATAATCCATGGACTCAACATTAGTCATAATGAACTCACATACTTATTGCAAAAATCTATTAGTTATTGAAGCAAAGTACTACGCGCATGCTCCTAGGGGCATAGATTGGTAGGAAAAGACCATCGCTTGTCCCCGACCGCCACTCATAAGGAGGACAATCAATGAATACATCATGCTCCGACTTCTTAACATAACGGTTCACCATACGTGCATGCTACGGGAATCACAAACTTCAACACAAGCATTTCTCAAATTCACAACTACTCAACTAGCACGACTCTAATATCACCATCTCCATATCTCAAAATAATTATCAAGCATCAAACTTCTCTTAGTATTCAAAACACTCATAAGAAAGTTTTTACTAATGTTGAATACCTAGCATATTAGGATTATTTAAGCAAATTACCATGCTATTTAAGACTCTCAAAATAATCTAAGTGAATCATGAGAGATCAATAGTTTCTATAAAACAAATCCACCATCGTGCTCTAAAAGATATAAGTGAATCACTAGAGCAAAAACTATATAACTCAAAAGATATAAGTGAAGCACATAGAGTATTCTAATAATTTCCGAATCATGTGTCTCTCTCTCAAAAAGGTGTTTGCAGCAAGGATGATTGTGGAAAACTAACAAATAAATACTCAAATAATACAAGACGCTCCAAGCAAAACACATATCATGTGGTGAGTAAAAATATAGCTCCAAGTAAAGTTACCGATAGGAGTAGACGAAAGAGGGGATGCCTTCTGGGGCATCCCCAAGCTTTGGCTTTTAGGTGTCCTTAGATTATCTTGGAGGTGCTGTGGGAATCCCCAAGCTTAGGCTCTTGCCACTCCTTGTTCCATAATCCATCAAATCTTTACCCAAAACTTGAAAACTTCACAACACAAAACTTAAAGTAGAAAATCTCGTGAGCTTCGTTAGCGAAAGAAAACAAATCACCACTTAAAGGTACTGTAATGAACTCATTCTTTATTTATATTGGTGTTAAACCTACTGTATTACAACTCCTCTATGGTTTATAAACTATTTTACTAGCAATAGATTCATCAAAATAAGCAAACAACACACGAAAAATAGAATCTGTCAAAAACAGAACAGTCTGTAGTAATCTGTAGCTAACGCAAGATCTGGAACCCCAAAAATTCTAAAATAAATTGATGGACGTGAGTAATTTATCTATTAATCATCTTCAAAAATAATTAACTAAATATCGCTTTCCAAATAAAAATGGCAACAGTTCTCGTGAGCGCTAAAGTTTCTGTTTTTTACAGCAAGATTAACAAGACTTTCCCCAAGTCTTCCCAATGGTTCTACTTGGCACAAACACTAATTAAACACAAAAAACACAACCAAAACAGAGTCTAGATACATTATATATTACTAAACAGGATCAAAAAGCAACGAATAAAAATAAAATTGGGTTGCCTCCCAACAAGCGCTATCGTTTAACGCCCCTAGCTAGGCATAAAAACATGGATAGATCTAGGTATTGCCATGTTTGGAAGGCAATCCATAAGTGTCTCTCATAATAGATTCATAAGGTAATTTAATTTTCTGTCTAGGGAAGTGTTCCATGCCTTTCCTTATGGAAATTGGAATCTAATATTCCCTTCCTTCATATCAATGATTGCACCAATCGTTCTAAGGAAAGGTCTACCAAGAATAATAGGACATGAAGGATTGCAATCTATGTCAAGAACAATAAAATCTACGGGAACATAATTCCTATTTGCAACAATAAGAACATCATTAATTCTTCCCATAGTTTTCTTAATAGTGGAATCCGCAAGGTGCAAGTTTAAAGAGCAATCATCAAAATCACGGAAACCTAACAAATCACACAAAGTCTTTGGAATTGTGGAAACACTAGCACCCAAATCACACAAAGCATAGCATTCATGATCTTTAGTTTTATTTTTAATAGTTTGTTCCCACTCATCATAAATTTTTCTAGGGATAGAAACTTCCAACTCAAGTTTTTCTTCATAAGATTGCATCAAAGCATCAACGATATGTTTAGTAAAAGCTTTATTTTGGCTATATGCATTAGGAGAATTTAGCACAGATGCAACAAGGAAATACAATCTATCAAAGAGCAGCTATCATAATTAAATTCCTTGAAATCCAAAATAGTAGGTTCATTAACATCTAAAGTTTTGATCTCTTCAATCCCACTTTTATCAAATTTAGCATCAAGATCTAAAAACTCCGATTTTTTGGAACGCCTTCTAGGTAAAGGTGGATCATATTCAGTCCCATCATTATCAAGATTCATATTGCAAAACAAAGATTTAATAGGGGACACATCAATAACTTTTAGATCTTCTTCTTTATTTTCGTAGTTTTCCGTCTTAGCGGCCATCTTATTAACTAAGGTGGCCTACTTATCCGAAATTTCAGCTATTAACTTCTCAAGGCAAGCAGTTTGGGATCTCAAACCATCAAATTCTTTAGACATATCATCGAGCTCTTTATTCATATAACTCATAAAGCCTTTTTGTTCCTTAAGCTCATTTCTAAAGAAATTATTATGCTCGAATTGTAAGACCATAAAACTCCTAAAATTGCTTTTGATTTCTTCTAACCTTTTAAGGTGAAGATCACCAAATCGGGGAAGAGCCATCGTGACAAGCAAGCAATCCAACACACAAGCAAACGAGGAACGGGCAAAAAGAGGCAAATAGAGAAAGAGAGGGAGGATAGGGAGAGAGAGGGCGAATAAAACATCAAGGGTGAAGTGGGGGAGAGGAAAACGAGAGGCAAATGGCAAATAATGTAATGCGGGAGATAAGGGTTTGTGATGGGTACTTGGTATGTTGACTTTTGCGTAGACCTCCCCGACAACGGCGCCAGAAATCCTTCTTGCTACCTCTTGAGCATTGCGTTGGTTTTCCCTTGAAGAGGAAAGGGTGATGCAACAAAGTAGCGTACGTATTTCCCTCAGTTTTTGAGAACCAAGGTATCAATCCAGTAGGAGGCTACGCGCGAGTACCTCGCACCTACACAAAACAAATAAATCCTCGCAACCAACGCGATAAGGGGTTGTCAATCCCTACACGGTCACTTACGAGAGTGAGACATGATAGATATGATAAGATAATATTTTTAGTATTTTTATGATAAAGATGCAAATTAAAATAAAAGGCAATGAAAATAACTAAGTGTTGGAAGATTAATATGATGGAAGATAGACCCCGGGGCCAAAGGTTTCACTAGTGGCTTCTCTCGAGAGCATAAGTATTTTACGGTGGGTGAACAAATTACTATTGAGCAATTGACAGAATTAAGCATAGTTATGAGAATATCTAGGTATGATCATGTATATAGGCATCACGTCCGAGACAAGTAGACCGACTCCTGCCTGCATCTACTACTATTACTCCACACATCGACCGCTATCCAGCATGCATCTAGAGTATTAAGTTCATAAGAATAGAGTAACGCTTTAAGCAAGATGACATGATGTAGAGGGATAAATTCATGCAATATGATAAAAACCCCATCTTGTTATCCTCGATGGCAACAATACAATACGTGCCTTGCTGCCCCTACTGTCACTGGGAAAGGACACTGCAAGATTGAACCCAAAGCTAAACACTTCTCCCATTGCAAGAAATATCAATCTAGTGAGCCAAACCAAACTGATAATTCGAAGAGACTTGCAAAGATAACCAATCATACATAAAAGAATTTAGAGAAGATTCAAATATTGTTCATAGATAAACTTGATCATAAACCCACAATTCACCGGTCTCAACAAACACACCGCAAAAGAAGATTACATCGAATAGATCTCCACAAGAGAGGGGGAGAACTTTGTATTGAGATCCAAAAAAGAGAGAAGAAGCTATCTAGCTAATAACTATGGACCCGAAGGTCTGAGGTAAACTACTCACACTTCATCGGAAGGGCTATGGTGTTGATGTAGAAGCCCTCCTTGATCGATGACCCCTCCGATGGAGCTCCGGAACAGGCCCCAAGATGGGATCTCTTGGATACAGAAAGTTACGATGGTGGAATTAGGGTTTTGGCTCCATATCTGATTGTTTGGGGGTACGTAGGTATATATCGGAGGAAGGAGTACGTCGGTGGAGCAACAGGGGGCCCACGAGGGTGGACGCGCACCTAGGGGCGGGGTAGGCGCGCCCCCTTACGTCGTGGCTTCCCTGTTGGTTGCTTGACATAGGGTCCAAGTCTCCTAGATCATGTTTGTTCCAAAAATCATGTTCCCGAAGGTTTCACTCCGTTTGATATTCTTTTTCTGCGAAACTCTGAAATAGGCAAAAAAACAACAATTCTGGGCTGGGCCTCCGGTTAATAGGTTAGTCTCAAAAATAATACAAAAGTGGATGATAAAGCCCAATAATGTCCAAAACAGAAGATAATATAGCATGGAGCAATCAAAAATTATAGATACGTTGGAGACGTATCAATGACGTCCCACGAACTCCGATCCAGCAGAGCTTCACGGGAGAGTTCCGTCAGCACGACGACATATTTACGGTGATGATGTTGCTACCGACGCAGGGCTTCGCGTAAGCACCGCTACGATATGATCGAGGTAGATTATGGTGGAGGGGGCACCGCACACGGCTAAGGGATCAATGATCAACTTGTGTGTCTTTGGGGTGCCCCCACCTCCGTATATAAATGGGGGGAGGAGGAGAGGGCCAGCGGCGTGCCCAAGGGGGGGGCAATCCTACTCCAAGTAGGTTTGCCCCCTCTTTCCTAGTCCTTGTAGGAGAGGGGAAGGAAGGGTAGGAGAAGAAGAAGGAAGGGGGGGTCGGCCCCCTAGTCCAATTCGGTTTGGGCTAGAGGTGCCACGTGCCCCTAGCTGGCCACCTTTCCTCTTCCTCCACTTGGGCCCATAAGGCCCAATAACCCCCGGGAGGTTCCGGTAACCTCCCGGTTCTCCGGTATTTATCCGATAACCCCCGGAACTCATCCGGTGTCCGAATATAACCTTCCAATATATCGATCTTTACGTCTTGACCATTTCGAGACTCCTTGTCATGTCTGTGATCATATCAGGGACTCCGAACTACCTTCAGTACATCAAAACACAAAACTCATAATCCCGATCGTCACCGAACTTTAAGCGTGCGGACCCTACGGGTTCGAGAACTATGTAGACATGACCGAGACATGTCTCCGGTGAATAACCAATAGCGGAACCTGGATATTCATATTGGCTCCCACATATTCTACGAAGATCTTTATCGGTCAAACCGCATAACACTATACATTGTTCCCTTTGTCATCAGTATGTTACTTGCCCGAGATTCGATCGTCGGTATCTCAATACCTAGTTCAATCTCGTTACTGGCAAGTCTCTTTACTCATTCCATAATGCATCATCCCGTAACTAACTCATTAGTTACAATTCTTGCAAGGCTTATAGTGATATGCATTACCGAGTGGGCCCAGAGATACCTCTCCGACAATCGGAGTGACAAATCCTAATCTTGATCTATGCCAACTCAATAAGTACCATCGGAGACACCTGTAGAGCACCTTTATAATCACCCAGTTACGTTGTGATGTTTGGTAGCACACAAAGTGTTCCTCCGGTAATCAGGAGTTACATAATCTCATAGTCATAGGAACATGTATAAGTCATGAAGAAAGCAATAGCAGTAAACTAAAAGATCAAGTGCTAAGCTAACGAAATGGGTCAAGTCAATCACATCATTCTCCTAATGATGTGATCCCGTTAATCAAATGACAACTCATGTCTATGGTTAGGAAACTTAACCATCTTTTATTAATGAGCTAGTCAAGTAGAGGCATACTAGTGACACTCTGTTTGTCTATGTATTCACACATGTACTAAGTTTCTGGTTAATACAATTCTAGCATGAATAATAAACATTTATCATGATATGTGGAAATAAATAATAACTTTATTATTGCCTCTAGGGCATATTTCCTTCAGTAACATATTAGATGACAAGGTACCACCTACCAAAGTATTTCGGTGGCACCTATTGCCGAAAAAACATTTCACAAATATCTACCAAATCAGGGTACCACCTACCAAGACATTTCATCTAATTTGGCCCCTATTGCCTAAGATAATTGATTAAAAAAACAAGTGGCAAATTTAACTAAATTGGCACATACATTTTGCCAAAAAATAACTTATTACAAAAAACAAAAGCCTCTACCTATCCATATACAGAAAAATAACAATAAAATGGTGCATACTAAATCAACTAAATCAACTAGCCTACTAAATCAACTAAATCAAAATGTTCTAAATCAACTAGCCTACTAAATCAACTAAATCATACCAACTAAATCAAAATGTTGCATATGAACTAGCCTACTAAATCAAAATGTAGCAGAGAGGAGGGAGAAGGAGGGGCGACTCGAGGAGGGAGAAGAGAGTAGGACGGAGGAGGAAGGCCGAGCGAGGAGGGGCCGACCGACTGTGAGTGGAGGGAGGACGGAGGTGGAAGGCGGAGCGAGGAGGGGCTGGCCAGCGGAGAGTGGAGGGAGGACGGAGGAGGAGGCCGGTACCGAGTCCAGCGAGGAGGAGGAGGTGAAGGCGGCGCAGAGGGAGGAGGGGTGATGGGGGAGGACCGGTGCGGGGGGTTGAGGGGGAGATCCAGTGAGTGTGTGAGTGCGAGTGGATCGGATAGAGGAGAGTGGGGGGTGGGAGATGGAATGGCTTAGCAGTAGCGCGCTATAGAGAAAGGCGCTACTGCTAAACTACCTAGTAGTAGTGCCTTTCACAAACAACGCGCTACTGCTATGTGTCAGCATGTAAAAATTAACATCAAAAATACATTGATCATCAACGATCTTTTTGTGTACAATCTGATTTGTCAATATGAGTCCTCACCGGTTTAGGAACCGGTGAAGACTCATATTGCGGCCACAAATTCTACACATAGAGTTCAATGAAGACCAAGTGCTTGTCAAAGTTTGAGAAGTAACATATTTAAGGTGGTAGAACTCTCTTCACGGAGCAAGGTGGGACTAAATTTTTGTAGTAAGCTTAGCAGTAGCGCTTATTGGTGGAATGCGCTGCTGCTATGATCCATAGTAGTAGCGCTCTTCGTGATAACGCGCTGCTGCTAGAACTAGCCTCGCGACAGCGTCATGGGAATTATAGCAGTAGCGCATCTTAGAGCAGGCGCACTACTGCTATATTTATTTCAGCAACGAGTTTTGTTTGCGCGCGCTACTGCTACGTAGGAGCAGCGCCTTATTTTGAGGCGCGCTGCTGGTAAGATTGTGTGTATAGGCTTTTCCCTATTAGTGATAGGTTTCTCTGAAAGTCTGTACAAAACCATATGCTTTGATCACATCATCAAACCATATATTCCAACTCCGAGATGCTTGCACCAGTCCATAGATGGATCGCTGGAGCTTGCACACTTTATTAGCACCTTTAGGATAGACAAAACCTTCTGGTTGCATCATATACAACTCTTCTTTAAGAAATCCATTAAGGAATGCAGTTTTGACGTCCATTTGCTAGATTTCATAATCATAAAATGGGGCAATTGCTAACATGATCCGGACATACTTAAGCAATGCTACGGGTGAGAAAGTTTCATCATAGTCAACTCCTTGAACTTGTCGAAAACCTTTTGCGGCAAGTCGAGCTTTGTAGACAGTAACAATACCATCAACGTCAGTCTTCTTATTCAGGATCCATTTATTCTCTATGGCTCGCCGATCATTGGGCAAGTTAACCAAAGTCTACACTTTGTTCTCATACATGGGTCCTATCTCAGATTTCAAGGCCTCAAGCCATTTATCGGAATCTGGGCTCATCATCGCTTCTTCAAAGTTCGTAGGTTCGTCATGGTCTAGTAACATGACTTCCAGAACAAGGTTACTGTACCACTCTGATGCAGAACGTGCTCTGTTCGACCTATGAGGTCCTGTAGTAACTTGATCTGAAGTTTCATGATCATCATCATTAGCTTCTTCTCTTGTTGGTGTAGGCATCATGGGAACGAATTTCTCTGATGAGCCACTTTCCAATCCGAGACAAGGTACAATTACCTCACCAAGTTCTACTTTCCTCCCACTCACTTCTTTCGAGAGAAACTCCTTCTCTAGAAAGTTTCCATTCTTGGCAACAAATATCTTGCCTTCGGATTTGTGGTAGAAGGTGTACCCAACTGTTTTCTTAGGGTATCCTATGAAGACACACTTCTCTGATTTGGGTTCGAGCTTATCAGGCTGAAGCCTTTTGACATAGATGGATCGCTGGAGCTTGCACACTTTGTTAGCACCTTTAGGATTGACAAAACCTTCTTGTTGCATTATATACAACTCTTCTTTAAGAAATCCATTAAGAAATGCAGTTTTGACATCCACTTGCCAGATTTCATAAAATGTGGCAATTGCTAACATGATTCGGATAGACTTAAGCATCACTACGAGTGAGAAAATCTCATCGTAGTCAACATCTTGAACTTGTCGAAAACCTTTTGCGACAATTCGAGCTTTGTAGATAGTAACACTACTATTAGTGTCCGTCTTCCTCTTGAAAATCCATTTATTCTTAATGGCTCACTGCAAGTACTGAAATAAGTAGTAACAGATAGTTTTGTGATAAGATAATTTGTAACGAGCAACAAGTAACAAAAGTAAATTAAGTGCAGCAAGTGGGCCCAATCCTTTTTGTAGCAAAGGACAAGCCTGGACAAACTCTTATATAAGGAAAGGCGCTCCCGAGGACACATGGGAATATCGTCAAGCTAGTTTTCATCACGTTCATATGATTCGCGTTCGGTACTTTGATAATTTGACATGTGGGTGGACCGGTGCTTGGGCGTTGTTCTTACTTGAACAAGCATCCCACTTATGATTAACCTCTATTGCAAGCATCCGCAACTACAACAAAAGTATTAAGGTAAACCTAACCATAGCATGAAACATATGGATCCAAATCAGCCCCTTATGAAGCAACGCATAAACTAGGGTTTAAGCTTCTGTCACTCTAGCAACCCATCATCTACTTATTACTTCCCAATGCCTTCCTCTAGGCCCAAATAATGGTGAAGTGTTATGTAGTTGACGTTCACATAACACCACTAGAGGCTAGACAACATACATCTTATCAAAATATCGAACGAATACCAAATTCACATGACTACTAATAGCAAGACTTCTCCCTTGTCCTAAGGAACAAACGTAACTACTCACAAAGCATATTCATGTTCATAATCAGAGGGGTAATAATATGCATAAAGGATCTGAACATATGATCTTCCACCAATTAAACCAACTGGCATCAACTACAAGGAGTAATTAACACTACTAGCAACCTACTAGCACCAATCCCGGACTTTGAGACAAGAATTGGATACAAGAGATGAACTAGGGTTTTGAGATGAGATGGTGCTGATGAAGATGTTGATGGAGATTTCCCTCTCCGGATGAGAGGAGTGTTGGTGATGACGATGGTGATGATTTCCCCCTCCGGGAGGGAAGTTTCCCTGTCAGAACAGCTCTGCCGGAGCTCTAGATTGGATCCGCCAAGGTTCCGCCTCGTGGCGGCAGAGTTTCGTCCCGAAAGGTTGCTTCTTATTTTTTTCTCGACGAAAGACTTCATATAGGAGAAGATGGTCATCAGAGAGCCATCAGGGGGCCCACGAGGTAGGGGGGCGCGCCCTAGGGGGGGCGCCCCCCACCCTCGTGGGAAGGGTGTGGGCCCCCTGGTCTTCATCTTTGGCGAGGATTTTTGATTATTTATTATAAGGTATTCCGTGGAGTTTCAGGACTTTTGGAGTTGTGCAGAATAGGTCTCTAATATTTGCTCCTTTTCCATCCCAGAATTCCACCTGCCGGCATTCTCCCTCCTTATGTTGTAAAATAAGAGAGAATAGCCATAAGTATTGTGACATAATGTGAAATAACAGCCCATAATGCAGTAAATATCGATATAAAAGCATGATGCAAAATGGATGTATCAACTCCCCCAAGCTTAGACCTCGCTTGTCCTCAAGCGAAAGCCGATAACAATAAATATGTCCCCATGTTTAGAGGTAGAGGCGTCAATAAAAATAAAATACGGACATGAGGGCATCATGATTATTCTCATAACAGCAACATACATAGATATTGTCATATGATTACTTATGTTCAAGTGAGGATCTATTCACAATGCAAAAGTATGAATCAGAAACCTTATTGAGAACCAACAAACTATAACCTCAGTCATTGAAGCAATTGCAATTTATCATAACATCAGAAAGAGTCTATGTCAGAGCTGAAAAGCAAGTCCACATACTCAACTATCATCTAGTCCTTCATAATTGCTAGCACTCGCGCAATACTTGTGGTTACAGAGTTTTAATCGGACACAGAGAAATATAGGGGCTTATAATTTCGCCCCACAACCTTTTACCTCGAGGGTAATGTCAACAATAATAACTCATGCCCCCCTACATCCAATTAGATATATCTATTAGGATCTTTCCAACACACTGTGCTTGCCAAAGGTTAAAATGAAAAAAAGGAGAGGTGAAGATCACCATGACACTTTCATAAGGTAGAAGATAATAATAAAAGATAGGCCCTTCGCAGAGGGAAGCAACGGTTGCCATGCGCTTTTATGGTTGGATGTACAAAATCTTAATGCAAAAGAACATCACTTTATATTGCCCCTTGTGATATGAACCTTTATTATGCAGTCCGTCGCTTTTATTACTTCCACATCACAAGATCATATAAAGCTTATTTCTCCCTCACTAATCATACATATTTAGAGCAATTTTTATTGCTTTGCACCAATGACAACTTACTTGAAGGATCTTATCCAATCCATAGGTAGATATGGTGGACTCTTATGGCAAAATTGGTTTAAGGGTATTTGGAAGCACAAGTAGTATCTCTACTTGGTGCTGAGAATTTGGCAAGCATGAGGGGGAAAGGCAATCTCAACATGTTGGATGATCCATGACTACATACTTTATCTCAGATATAAGAAAACATAACCCATTATGTTCTCTTCCTTGTCCAACATCAACTCTTTAGCATGTCATATTTTGATGAGTGATCTCAATCATAAAAGATGTCAATGATAATATATTTATATGTGAAACCTCTCTTTCCTTATTACTTCCTATTAATTGCAATGATGACCGAAGCTATGTCTGCCAACTCCCAATAACTTTTAATCATCACACTCTTTCTATGTGAAGTCATTACTATCAATAAGATCAATATGAACTTTTGTTTCTTCTTATTCTTTTTCTCTTTTCTTTTATTCACCCAAGATCATAGCAAGAAAATCAAGCCCTTGACTCAACACTAATCTATATTACATAGCTCACGGACTCGATTACATAGAAGGATAATAAAGCAAAACTTAAAACTAAATCATGCCATAAACTTTATTCTACTAGATCAAAATACTACTAACAGGATCGAACTAAGGAAAACGGTAAAATAGGAGTTGTGATTGTGATACGATACCGGGGCACCTCCCGCAAGCTTGGCGGTTGCCAAGGGGAGTGCCCATACCCATGTGATTATGTCTCCTTCTTTGTTGTTGGGGAAATATTCTTAGCGATGATTCCTCTCAGGATACGATTCTCCTCCTCGAGCTTGTTGACTTGCTGCTTGAGGTCCATTATTTCCTTACGAAGCTTTCCTGTGACGGCTAAAGCTCCTTGCACCCAAGGGTGTTTCATAGCTAACATTGGAAGGGATAACCGAGTTTGGAATAGCTGAGCTCTGTAGTTCCCCCATCGTGAACCCAGGTCGGAAGTGAGATGTGACTTCTTGATCCTCCATGGCATCTACCCTCATTAATTCAACCTCCATCTCCTCCTCCATTGCTGGCCCAAAGTGGACAGGGTCGCTGTTTGCCCTTGGTTCCGGTGCCGGATTGGATACCCGGCTCTCCCCGACTGACTCTTGAGAAGACATCTTGCTCTAATCTACAACAACAACAACTCGAAACAAAAATAGAGGATATTTGCGTGATACGAGAGTCAAAACCTTTGGGAGAATATATAATGAATTTTTACCAACCAAAATACGTATCGTGCAAGAAAACGGAGTCCGGAAGGCACACGAGGAGCTCACGAGGTAGGGGGCGCGCCCTCCACCCTCGTGGGGCCCTCGTGTCCTTCCCGGACTGCTACTTAATTTTCTATTTTTCTAAATATTCCAAAACGGAGAGATATTGCCTTAAAAATTGTTTTGGAGTCGGTTTACTTACCGTACCACATACCTATTCCTTTTCGGAGTCTGAAACGTTCTGGAAAGTGTCCCTTATGTATTCCTCTGAGGTTACGATTTCAATAATATTGGTTTCAACATTTATGGAATTACCTGAGATATAATGCTTAATTCTCTGACCGTTTACCATCTTCGGATTTGTGCCTTCGAAGTTGTTGATTTTTATGGCACCGAAATGATTGACCTCCTTGATAACATAGGGGCCTTCCCATTTAGAGAGAAGTTTTCCTGCAAAAAATCTTAAACGAGAGTTGTATAGCAATACATAATCACCTACACTAAACTCATGCTTTTGTATCCTTTTGTCATGCCATCTTTTAACCTTTTCTTTAAACAACTTGGCATTTTCATAAGCTTGGGTTCTCCATTCATCAAGAGAGCTAATATCAAATAACCTCTTTTCACCGGCAAGTTTGAAATCATAGTTGAGCTCTTTAATAGCCCAATATGCCTTATGTTCTAGTTTGAGAGGTAAGTGACATGCTTTTCCATATACCATTTTATACGGAGACATACCCATAGGATTTTTATATGCAGTTCTATAGGCCCATAATGCATCATCAAGTTTCTTGGACCAATTCTTTCTAGACCTATTGACAGTCTTTTGCAAAATTAATTTAAGTTCTCTATTACTCAATTCTACTTGACCACTAGACTGTGGGTGATACGGAGATGCAATTCTATGATTGACGTCATATTTAGCAAGCATTTTACGGAAAGCACCATGAATAAAATGTGAACCACCATCAGTCATTAAATATCTAGGGACTCCAAACCTCGGAAAAATAACTTCTTTAAGCATTTTAATATAAGTGTTATGATCAGCACTACTAGTTGGAATAGCTTCTACCCACTTAGTAACGTAATCAACAACAACTAAAATATGTGTATATCAATCAGAGGCAGGAAAGGGTCCCATATAATCAAAGCCTCCAACATCAAACGGTTCAATAACAAGTGAATAGTTCATAGGCATTTCTTGACGTCTACTAATATTACCAATTCTTTGACATTCATCACAAGATAGGACAAACTTACGGGCATCCTTGAAGAGAGTAGGCCAATAAAAACCGGATTGCAATACCTTATGTGCAGTTCTATCTCCCACGTGGTGTCCTCCATAAGTTTCGGAGTGACACTTGCGTAGGATCTGTTCCTGTTCATGCTCAGGTACACAACATCTAATAACACCATCTACTCCTTCTTTATAAAGATGTGGGTCGTCCCAAAAGTAATGTCTCAAATCATATAAGAACTTTTTCTTTTGTTCGTATGTGAAGCTAGGTGGTATAAATTTAGCAACTATGTAATTAGCATAATCAGCATACCAAGGGGTACTATAAGAAGTACTTATGACATTTAGTTGTTCATCAGGGAAACTATCATCAATAGGTAGTGGGTCATCAAGAACATTCTCTAACCTAGATAAGTTGTCTACAACGGGGTTCTCAGCTCCTTTTCTATCAACAATATGCAAATCAAATTCTTGTAGCAAGAGAACCCATCTAATAAGTCTAGGTTTAGCATCTTTCTTCTCCATAAGATATTTAATAGCAGCATGATCAGTGTGGATAGTTACTTTAGAATCAACAATATAAGGTCTAAACTTATCACACGCAAATACAATTGCTAAAAGTTCTTTTTCAGTAGTAGCATAATTTCTTTGAGCATTGTCTAGAGTCTTACTAGCATAATGGATAACATTTAATTTCTTATCAACTCTTTGCCCTAGAACAGCACCTACAGCATAATCGCTAGCATCACACATAATTTCAAAGGGTAAATTCTAATCAGGTGGCTAAACAATAGGTGCAGAGACTAATGCTTTCTTAAGTATTTCAAATGCTTGTACACAATCATCATCAAAGACAAATGGTATATCTTTTTGTAATAAATTAGTCAGAGGCCGAGAAATTTTTGAGAAGTCCTTAACGAACCTCCTATAAAATCCGGCGTGACCAAGGAGACTTCTTATACCTTTGATGTCCTTGGGACATGGCATCTTTTCAATAGCATCAACCTTGGCTTTATCAACTTCAATACCTCTTTCAGAAACTTTATGCCCCAAGAAAATACCTTCATTAACCATAAAGTGGCACTTTTCCCAATTCAAGACAAGATTAGTTTCTTCACATCTCTGCAAAACTCGATCAAGATTGCTCAAGCAATCATCAAAAGAAGATCCATAGACGGAAAAGTCATCCATCAAAACCTCACAAATCTTTTCACAAAAGTCAGAGAATATAGCCATCATGCATCTTTGAAAGGTAGCAGGTGCATTACATAAACCAAAAGGCGTACGTCTATAAGCAAAAGTACAAAAAGGGCATGTAAAAGTAGTCTTTGATTGATCTTTAGCCGACACAGGTATTTGAGAGAAACCAGAATAACCATCTAAAAAGAAGTAATGTGTATGTTTGCATAATCTTTCTAGCATTTGATCGATAAAAGGTAAGGGGTAATGATCTTTCTTAGTAGCCTTATTTAATTTGTGGAAATCAATTACCATCCTATAACCAGTAATAATTCTCTGTGGAATCAATTCATCTTTATCATTAGGAACAATAGTAATACATCCCTTCTTAGGGACACAATGAACAAGACTTACCCACTGACTATCAGCAACGTGATAAATTATACCTGCCTCCAGAAGCTTTATTATTTCTTTTCTTACCACTTCTTTCATTTTAGGATTCAGACGTCGTTGAGGATCACGAACTAGTTTGGCATCTTCTTCCAAATTTATTTTATGTTGACATAGAGTGGGACTAATGCCCTTAAGATCATCAAGAGTATATCCAATAGAATCACGGTGCTTCTTCAGAGTTTTCATCTTTCTTCTTCATGCTCTGAAAGGTTAGCACTAATAATAACAGGATATATCTTCTTTTCATCAAGATAAGCGTATTTAAGATTATCAGGCAACGGTTTAAGATCAAACATGGGATCACCCTTAGGCGGAGGGGGACCCCCTAGGATTTCAACAGGCAAATTGTGTTTCGGCATAGGTTCCTGTTTAAAGAATACTTCATCTATTTCCCTTCTTTCATTCATAAACATACCGTTCTCATGGTCTAGCAAATATTGTTCTAAAGGATCACTAGGAGGTACGGCTATAGAAGCAAGACCAATAATTTCATCCTTACTAGGCAATTCTTCTTCATGGTGTTGTTTACTAAATTTAGAGAAATTAAACTCACGAGTCATATCATCTAAGCCGACAGTAACAACATCCCTTGTGCAATCTATGGTAGCATTAACAATATTTAAGAAGGGTCTACCAAATATAATGGGACAAAAGCTATCTTGTGGGGAACTAAGAATAAGAAAATCAGCAGGATATTTAGTTTTCCCACACAAGACTTCAACATCTCTAACAATTCCCATTGGTGAAATAGTATCTCTATTAGCAAGTTTAATAGTAACATCAATATCTTCTAACTCAATAGGTGCAATGTCATGCATAATTTTGTTGTATAAGTCAATAGGTATTGCACTATCACTAGCACCCATATCACATAAGCCATGATAACAATGATCTCCTATTTTAATAGAAATAACAGGCATGCCCATCACAGGTCTAGGTTTATCTGTATCACGGGGTTTAGCAACTCTAGCAGTTTCATCACAGAAATAAATAACATGCCCATCTATATTATCAGACAAGAGACCTTTAACAATAGCAATATTAGGTTCAACTTTAACTTGCTCAGGAGGTGTATATGTTTTAATATTGCTTTTACGAACCACAGTTGAAGCTTTAGCATGATCCTTTATCCTAACAGGGAAAGATGGTTTCTCAACATAAGAAGTAGGAACAATAGGATCATTATAAGTGATAGTCTTTTCTTCAACTTTAATAGGTGCAGCTACTTTTACTTCTATGGGAGGATGATATTTAAACCACTTCTCCTTAGGGAGATCAACATAAGTAGCAAAATATTCACAGAAAGAAGCTACTATCTCAGAATCAAGTCCATATTTAGTGCTAAACTTACGGAAAATATCGGTATCGATAAAAGATTTAACACAATCAAACATAGGTGTCATACCTGACTCCTTACCTTTGTCGAGATCCCAATCTTCAGAGTTGCATTTAATTCTATCCAATAAATCCCATCTAAATCCAATAGTCTTCATCATAAAAGAGCCAGCACAAGAAGTATCAAGCATGGTGCGATTATTTTCAGAAAGCCGAGCATAAATTTTTTGAATAATCATTTCTCTTGAGAGCTCATGATTGGGGCATGAATATAACATTGATTTAAGCCTCCCCCAAGCTTGAGCGATGCTTTCTCCTTTGCGAGGCCAAAAATTATATATATATAATTGCGATCACGATGAACAAGATGCATAGGGTAATACTTTTGATGAAATTCCAATTTCAATCTTCTATAGTTCCATGATCTCATATCATCACATAGACAATACCATATCAATGCGTCTCCCTTCAAAGATAAAGGGAAGACCTTATTCTTAGCAACATCATCGGGTATACCTGCAAGCTTAAATAATCCACAAACTTCATCCACATATATTAGGTGTTCATCAGGATGCTTTGTTCCATCTCCTGTAAAAGGATTAGCTAGCAGTTTTTCTATCATACCCAAAGGATACTCATAAGGAATTTCATCTTCAATAGGTTCAGTAGGTTCAGGAGCAAATCTTTGCTCTACTGGTCGGGGTGAAGATACCCCGAACAAGCCCATCAGAGGATTACTTTCCATAGTAACAAGTGACAGTAAATTTCAGCACACTATATAAATTTTGCCATACCAAATTCCACCTACCAAAGGCGCTTCACTCCCCGGCAATGGCGCCAGAAAAGAGTCTTGATGACCCACAAGTATAGGGGATCTATCGTAGTCCTTTCTATAAGTAAGAGTGTCGAACCCAACGAGGAGCAGAAGGAAAAGATAAGCGGTTTTCAGCAAGGTATTCTCTGCAAGTACTGAAATAAGTAGTAACAGATAGTTTTGTGATAAGATAATTTTTAACGAGCAACAAGTAACAAAAGTAAATAAAGTGCAGCAAGGGGGCCCAATCCTTTTTGTAGCAAAGGACAAGCTTGGACAAACTCTTATATAAGGAAAAGCGCTCCCGAGGACACATGGGAATATCGTCAAGCTAGTTTTCATCACGTTCATATGATTCGCGTTCGGTACTTCGATAATTTGACATGTGGGTGGACCGGTGCTTGGGCGCTGTTCTTACTTGAACAAGCATCCCACTTATGATTAACCTCTATTGCAAGCATCCGCAACTACAAAAAAAGTATTAAGGTAAACCTAACCATAGCATGAAACATATGGATCCAAATTAGCCCCTTACGAAGCAACGCATAAACTAGGGTTTAAGCTTCTGTCACTCTAGCAACCCATCATCTACTTATTACTTCCCAATGCCTTCCTCTAGGCCTAAATAATGGTGAAGTGTTATGTAGTCGACGTTCACATAACACCACTAGAGGCTAGACAACATACATCTTATCAAAATATCGAACGAATACCAAATTCACATGACTACTAATAGCAAGACTTCTCCCTTGTCCTAAGGAACAAACATAACTACTCACAAAGCATATTCATGTTCATAATCAGAGGGGTAATAATATGCATAAAGGATCTGAACATATGATCTTCCACCAATTAAACCAACTGGCATCAACTACAAGGAGTAATTAACAACCTACTAGCACCAATCCCGGACTTTGAGACAAGAATTGGATACAAGAGATGAACTAGGGTTTTGAGATGAGATGGTGCTGATGAAGATGTTGATGGAGATTTCCCTCTCCCGATGAGAGGAGCGTTGGTGATGACGATGGCGATGATTTCCCCCTCAGGGAGGGAAGTTTCCCCGGCAGAACAGCTCTGCCGGAGCCCTAGATTGGATCCGCCAAGGTTCCGCCTCGTGGTGGCGGAGTTTCATCCTGAAAGGTTGCTTCTTACTTTTTTCTCGACGAAAGACTTCATATAGGAGAAGATGGTCATCGAAGAGCCACCAGGGGGGCCACGAGGTAGGGGGCGCACCCTAGGGGGGGGCGCCCCCCACCCTCGTGGGAAGGGTGTGGGCCCCCTGGTCTTCATCTTTGGCGAGGATTTTTCATTATTTATTATAAGGTATTCCGTGGAGTTTTAAGACTTTTGGAGTTGTGCAGAATAGGTCTCTAATATTTGCCCCTTTTCCAGCCCAGAATTCCAGTTGCCGGCATTCTCCCTCCTTTTGAAAACCTTGTAAAATAAGAGAGAATAGCCATAAGTATTGTGACATAATTTGAAATAACAGCCCATAATGCAATAAATATCGATATAAAAGCATGATGCAAAATGGACGTATCACTCACCGATCAACGAGCAAGTCAATCAAAGTCCATACTTTGTTCTAATACATGGATCTCATCTCAGATTTCATGGCTTCAAGCCATTTCGTGGAACCTGGGCTAATCATCGCCTCCTCATAGTTCGTAGGTTCGTCATGGTCAAGCAACATGACCTCCAGAACAGGATTATCGTACCACTTTGGTGCGGAACATATTCTGGTTGACCTACGAGGTTCGGTAGTAACTTGATCTGAAGTTTCATGATCATCATCATTAACTTCCTCACTAATTGGTGTAGGAATCACTAGAACTGATTTCTGTGATGAACTACTTTCCAATTCGGGAGAAGGTACAATTACCTCATCAAGTTTTACATTCCTCCCAATCACTTCTTTCGAGAGAAACTCTTCTCTAGGAAGGATCCATTCTTAGCAACGAATATCTTGCCTTCGGATCTGTGATAGAAGGTGTACCTGATAACCCACAAGTATAGGGGATTGCAATCGTTTTCGAGGGTAGAGTATTCAACCCAAATTTATTGATTCGACACAAGGGGAGCCAAAGAATATTCTCAAGTATTATCAGCTGAGTTGTCAATTCAACCAAACATGGAAACTTAATATCTGCAACAAGCTATTTAGTAGCAAAGTAAAATGATAGTAATCGTAATGGTGGCAAAAGTAATGGTAGTAGTTTTGTAGTGATTGTAATAGTGGTAGCGGAAAAGTAACTAAGCGAAGAACAATATATGAAAAGCTCGTAGGCAATGGATCAGTGATGGATGATTATGTCGGATGCGATTCCTCATGCAATAGTTATAACATAGGGTGACACAGAACTAGCTCCAATTCATCAATGTAATGTAGGCATGTATTCTGAATATAGTCATACGTGCTTATGGAAAAGAGCTTGCATGACATCTTTTGTCCCACCGTCCCGTGGCAGCGGGGTCCTATTGGAAACTAAGGGATATTAAGGCCTCATTTTAATAGAGTACCGGACCAAAGCATTAACACTTAGTGAATACATGAACTCCCCAAACTACGGTCATCACGGTAAGTATCCCGATTATTATCAATTCGGGGTTAACAGATCATAACACATAATAGGTGACTATAGACTTGCAAGATAGGATCAAGAACTCACATATATTCATGAAAACACAATAGGTTCAGATCTGAAATCATGACACTCGGGCCCTAGTGAAAAACATTAAGCATAGGAAAGTCATAACAACATCAATCTTAGAACGTAGTGGATACTAGGGATCAAACCCTAACAAAACTAACTCGATTACATGATAAATCTTATCCAACCCATCACCGTGCAGCAAGCCTACGATGGAATTACTCACGCACGGTGGTGAGCATCATGAAATTTGTGATGAAGGAAGGTTGATGATGACAATGGCGACGAATTCCCCTCTTCGGAGCCCCGAACGGACTTCATATCAGCCCTCCCGAGAGAGATTAGGGCTTGGCGGCGGCTCCGTATCATAAAACATGATGAATCCTTCTCTCTGATTTTTTCCTCCCCGAGCGTGAATATATGGAGTCAGGATGGACGTCGGTGGAGCATCAGGGGGCCCACGAGGCAGGGGGGCGCGCCTAGGGGGGTAGGCGCACCCCCACCCTCGTGGATAGGGTGTGGGCCCCCTGATGTTGATTCTTTCGCTAGTATTTTTTATATATTACAAAAATATTCTTCGTTGATTTTCAGGTCATTCTGAGAACTTTTATTTCTGCACAAAAATAACGCCATGGCAATTCTGCTGAAAACAACGTCAGTTCGGGTTAGTTCCATTCAAATCATGCAAGTTATAGTCCAAAACAAGGGCAAAAGTGTTTGGAAAAGTAGATACATTGGAGACGTATCAACTCCCCCAAGCTTAAACCTTTGCTTCTCCTCAAGCAATTCAGTTGACAAACTGAAAGTGATAAAGCTAAACTTTTACAAACTCTATTTGCTCTTGTTGTTGTAAACATGTAAAGCTAGCATTCAAGTTTTCAGCAAAGATTATGAACTAACCACATTCACAATAACATTTTAGGTCTCATGTTTACTCATATCAATGGCATAATCAACTAGCGAGCAATAATAATAAATCTCAGATGACAACACTTTCTCAAAACAATCATAATATGATATAACAAGATGGTATCTCGCTACCCCTTTCTGAGACCGCAAAAGATAAATGCAGAGCACCCCTTGTCGGCGTTCTGGGAACGGGGGTCCCCAGACTTTCCTGCCTGGGGCCCATGGCGTAGCCCTATGAGTGGGCCCGTACGACCCATCTTCATCAGCAAGAACTCAAGACCCACGCGAGGGGCCAAGCCTCGCGAGGCGGACGACGCAAGACCTCCTCAGGAGCGACCTCACTAGGCTGGCTCGCGAGGGGCGGAGAGATCAAGGCAAGGCAAACCTCGCGAGGTTCCCATGACGTGAGCCATGACGATCAAGGCCAGGCTGTCGGCGTCCTGGGAACGGGGGTCCCCAGGCTTGCCTGCCTGCGGCCCGCGGTGTGGCTAAGCTGGCAGGCCATACGGCCCACCTTCATCAACAAGGCATCCAAGACCCTTGCGAGGGGCCAAGCCTCGCGAGGGGGACGACACAAGACCTCCTCTGAAGCGGCCTAGTCAGGCAGGCTCACGAGGAGCGGAGATATCAAGGCGAGGCGAACGTCACGAGGCTCTCGTGATGTGAGCCATGACGATCAACACCAGGCGGGCGCCAGCGCGCACAACGTCCTTATTTCCCCTTTGGTGCTAAGGGAACCAGCGCAGGCGAGGAGTACCGAGGCATCAGGCAAAGGTTGCCATTTTGGTGCAACAAGTCCAAGACCAGAAGGACAGCAAGACAGAGGTCATCGTGGAGCCCCAGACGGTGTCACCACCAGAGGCTTTGGCAGGCAAAGACCACTTTTGTCAGGATAGCTTGTACTAGCTGCCCCCCTTCAAATTTGCCCGCCATTGTTGGCTCCCTTCCCGCTCAAGATCTGGGAGGAGGACCAGGGCCTCTATAAGTAGGACTAGCCACTACCATAGGTAGGGACGACGAGATCTTAGATCACTCTCACCCACACAAGTTAGCCAAGCACAAGAACACCTTAACCTCAGGAGGCTTTTCTTCCCATTGATTTGTTCATCACCAGCCCAAGAGGCAATCCACCACCACCACACTGGAGTAGGGTATTACACCACAACAGTGGCCTGAACCAGTATAAATCTTGTGTCTTTCCATGTTGCGAGTTCATCAAGTTCGTCCGCGAGATTTTAGCGAGTTAGGGTGTAGATCGGTGGGAGGAAAAGACTTCACGCGCACCCCAGTGTTCGAACCTTAAGGGTTTGCCGGAACCCCACATCCGACATTTGGCGCGCCAGGTAGGGGTGTGCCGTAGCTTCCCCTCTGTTGATTTGCGCTCCGTCGCCACAGCGCTTCACCCACATGGCAGGCGCCCTGCCGCCGACTCCGACGGTCAGCGTTGACAACGGGGCCAGGGGGCTTCGAGCCCTGGCCCCCGCCCTGCGGCGGGTGCAGTGGACGCCCAAGTTCAGGCCGGAGATGCCACTGCGCTATGACGGCGCAGTGGACCCGTCAACTTTCCTGCTGGCGTACGAGGAGGCCGTCCTCAAAGCCGGGGTGATGACAAGGTCATGGCAAACTGGCTTCCCATGGCCCTCGCCGGTGAGCCACACACCTGGCTGCTCAACCTTCCCGGACCCATGGTGGCATCTTGGGAGGAGCTCCGTGATCTCTTCACTGCTCGCTATGCGGTGCCGGCGCACCACGCAGTTGCGGCCCTGCTGGGCGGCTCTCAAGCACTGCCATCAGATCGCCACGCCAAGCCGTTCCTCCGTCAGATCAGGGCCACCCCAGGCCCCCGGGGGCTCCGCCGGGCTGGGCTGCGCCAGTGGCCGACCTTACCTTCGGCTCAGAAGACCACCCCGACTCCACCGCCAGCTTCGAAATGCTCCCGATGCTCCGCACCCCCATCGTTTGCAACGTGGCCGTCACCAAGACCCTCATCGACGGTGGTGCTGGCCTCAACTTGCTCTCCGTGGAAGCCTTTAGCCTTCTCCACGTGCCACTCGAGCGGCTCGGCCTCAGTAAGCCCTTCTCGGGAGTGGGTGGTGGAGCTGCCCACTCCCTGGGACAGATCCGCCTCCCTATCACCTTCGGCACACGCGACAACTACCGCACCAAGCTGGTGGACTTCGACATCGCTCGCATCGGTCTCCCGTACAACGCCATCCTCGGGTACCCAGCTCTCGCTTAGTTCATGGCGGCGACTCACCCGGCTTACAACCTCATGAAGATGCGAGGGAGCAGGGGCGTCCTCACCATCAAGGGGGATACTAAGGAGGCCATGATGGCGCCCAGGCTCGCCTCCAAGACCGCGGCAGCAGCACAACCTGCCGACGCCGGTGCCCCCGTGGCCAAGGAGGCCGCGCCCACCAAGAAGAAAAGCTGTTCACCCAGGACAAGGCGGAAACCAAGCAGGTGTCGGTCAGCGAGGATGGGTCTTCAGGATCCACCTTTACCATAGGAGCCGGCCTTGACCCAGAACAAGAAGAAGCCTTGGTGAGGTTCTTGCACATGAACAAGGAGATATTCACGTGGGAGCCCAATCAGCTGGCAGGGGTCCCGAGGGAGGTGATCCAACATCATCTAAGGGCATGCCCCAACATCCGCCCTGTGAAGCAGCGAGTGAGGTGGCAATCCACTGAGAAGCAGGCCTTCATCATCCAAGAGACACGCAAGCTGGAAGCGGCAGGTGCCATCCGAGAGGTCCGATACCCGGAATGGCTAGCGAACCTTGTCGTGGTGCAGAAAAAGGCGGGAAGGAATGGATGTGTGTCGACTTCACTGATCTTAACAAAGCTTTCCCTCAAGACCTGCTCCCACTCCCGCACATCGACCAGATCATTGACTCCACCGCCGAGTGTGACCTGCTGTGCTTCCTGGATGCGTTCTCAGGGTATCATCAAATCAAGATGGCGGTGGAATATGTGGAGAAGACGGCCTTCCTGACACCATGTGGGGTGTACTTCTACACCTGCATGCCCTTCGGGCTGCGCAACGCGGGCGCGACCTTTCAGCGGTTGATGCACATCACCCTGGGGTGATAGCTCGGGAGGAACGCAGAGGCTTACGTCGATGACATAGTGGTCAAGTCTCGCGAGGCAAGGACATTGATTCAAGACTTAGAGGAGACCTTTGAGAGCCTACGCCAAGTGAACTTAAGGCTCAACCAGGAGAAGTGCGTGTTCGATGTCCCCTCCGGCAAGCTGCTGGGATTCCTCGTATCCCAGAGGAGGATCGAGGCGAACCCGGAGAAGGTCAAGGCTATCGAGGACATGAGCCCGCCGCAGACCCTCAAAGAGATGCAGAAGCTGGCAGGGCGGGTGACCGCGTTAGGGCGTTTCATCTCCAAACTGGGAGAGCGCGCCTTCCATTCTTCAAGCTCATGAAGAGGAAGGGCTCGTTCGAGTGGAACCCGGAGGCCGACCGGGCCTTCCAAGACCTCAAGAAATACCTTACTAGCCCCCCAGTGATGGTGGCACCACGGCCCCTCGAGCCTTTGGTACTCTACCTTGCTGCCACCCCGTACTCCGCTAGCGTGGCGTTGGTGGCGGTTTGGGAGGAGCGCCAAGCCAAGGGCGCGCCCCTCCAGGCCAAGGCTGAAGCAGCGCGGGGTCAGGAAGGCGCAACAAAGGCATCAGCGATGGAAGGCCAAGCTTCATAGGGTGACATCGTAGAAGCTCCTAAGGACAGTCGGGTCTGAGGGACCCTTCCACCTCAGGATACGCCCGATCTCCGCAGGACCCGAGCCTCGACAGCGTGCTAGCCCTCGTCGAACAACCAGTGTACTTTGTCAGCACCGTACTACGGGACGCGAGAGTGTGCTACCCCATGCCCCAGAAACTCCTGCTCGCGCTCCTGCTGGCCTCGCGCAAGTGCTACCTCTTGAGCATTGCGTTGGTTTTCCCCGAAGATGAAGGGATGATGTAGCAAAGTAGCGTAAGTATTTCCCTCAGTTTTTGAGAACCAAGGTATCAATCCAGTAGGAGGCTACGTGTGAGTCCCTCGTACCTTCACAAAACAAATAAATCCTCGCAACCAACGCGAATAGGGGTTGTCAATCCCTACACGACCACTTACGAGAGTGAGATCTGATAGATATGATAAGATAATATTTTTGGTATTTTTGTGATAAAGATGCAAAGTAAAATAAAGGCAAAGTAAAAAAGCAAAGGAAGTAACTAAGTAGTAGGAGATTAATATGATAAAGATAGACCCAGGGGCCATAGGTTTCACTAGTGGCTTCTCTCGAGAGCATAAGTATTCTATGGTGGGTGAACAAATTACTGTTGAGCAATTGGCAGAATTGAGCATCGTTATGAGAATATCTAGGTATGATCATGTATATAGGCATCACGTCCGAGACAAGTAGACCGACTCCTACCTGCATCTACTACTATTACTCCACTCATCGACCGCTATCCAGCATGCATCTAGAGTATTGAGTTAAAAATAGAGTAACGCCTTAAGCAAGATGACATGATGTAGAGGGATAGACTCATGCAATATGATGAAAAGCCCATCTTGTTATCCTCGATGGCAACAATACAATACATGCCTTGCTGGCCCTACTTTCACTGGGAAAGGACACCGCAAGATTGAACCAAAGCTAAGCACTTCTCCCATTGCAAGAAAGATCAATCTAGTAGGCCAAACGAAACTAATAATTCGAAGAGACTTGCAAAGATAACCAATCATACATAAAAGAATTCAGAGAAAATTCAAATATTATTCATAGATAGACTTGATCATAAACCCACAATTCATCGGTCTCAACAAACACACCGCAAAAAGAAGAATACACCGAATAGTTCTCCAAAAGAGAGGGGGAGAAGATTGTTGGGTTTCGTAGTAATTTCAAAAAAATTCCTACGCACACGCAAGATCATGGTGATTCATAGCAACGAGAGGGGGAGAGTGTGATCTACGTACCCTTGTAGATCGACAACGGAAGCGTTAACTTGGTTGATGTAGTCGTACGTCTTCACGGCCCGACCGATCAAGCACTGAAACTACGTCACCTCCGAGTTCTAGCACACGTTCAGCTCGATGATGATCCCCGGACTCCGATCCAGCAAAGTGTCGGGGAAGAGTTCCATCAGCACGACGGCGTGGTGACGATCTTGATGTACTACTGTCCCAGGGCTTCGCCTAAGCACCGCTACAATATTATCGAGGACTATGGTGGAAGGGGGCACCGCACACGGCTAAGAATATGATCACATGGATCAACTTGTGTATCTAGGGGTGCCCTCTACCCCCGTATATAAAGGATCAAGGGGAGGAGGCTGGCCGGCCCTCTATGGCGCGCCAAGGAGGAGTCCTCCTCCTAGTAGGAGTAGGACTCCTACTAGGAGGGGGAAGGAAGTGGGGAGGGAGAGGGAAAGGGGGGCGCCGCCCCCCTCTCCTTGTCCAATTCGGACCAAAGGGGGGAGGAGGCGCGCAGCCCACCTTTGGCTGCCCCTCTCTCTCCACTAAGGCCCATATGGCCCATTACTTCTCCGGGGGGTTCCGGTAACCCTCCGGCTCTCCGGTTTTCTCCGAAATCACCCGGAACACTTCCGGTGTCCGAATATAGCCATCCAATATACCAATCTTTATGTCTCGACCATTTCGAGACTCCTCGTCATGTCCGTGATCACATCCGGGACTCCGAACTAACTTCGGTACATCAAAACTCATAAACTCATAATATAACTGTCATCGAAACCTTAAGCATGCGGACCCTTCGGGTTCGAGAACAATGTATACATGACCGAGACACGTCTTCGGTCAATAACCAATAGCGCAACCTGGATGCTCATATTGGCTCCTACATATTCTACGAAGATCTTTATCGGTCAGACCGCATAACAACATACGTCATTCCCTTTGTCATCGGTATGTTACTTGCCCGAGATTCGATTGTCGATATCTCAATACCTAGTTCAATCTCGTTACCAGCAAGTCTCTTTACTCGTTCTGTAATACATCATCCTGCAACTAACTCATTAGTTGCAATGCTTGCAAGGCTTAAGTGATGTGCATTATCGAGAGGGCTCAGAGATACCTCTCCGACAATCGGAGTGACAAATCCTAATCTCGAAATATGCCAACCCAACATGTACCTTTGGAGACACCTGTAGAGCTCCTTTATAATCACCCAGTTACGTTGTGACGTTTGGTAGCACACAAAGTGTTCCTCTGGCAAATGGGAGTTGCATAATCTCATAGTCACAGGAACATGTATAAGTCATGAAGAAAGCAATAGCAACATACTAAACGATCGGGTGATAAGCTAATGGAATGGGTCATGTCAATCAGATCATTCAACTAATGATGTGATCACGTTAATCAAATGACAACTCTTTGTCCATGGTTAGGAAACATAACCTTCTTTGATTAACGAGCTAGTCAAGTAGAGGCATACTAGTGACACTCTGTTTGTCTATGTATTCACACATGTATTATGTTTCCGGTTAATACAATTCTAGCATGAATAATAAACTTTTATCACGATATAAGGAAATAAATAATAACTTTATTATTGCCTCTAGGGCATATTTCCTTCAGTCTCCCACTTGCACTAGAGTCAATAATCTAGATCACATCACCATGTGATTAACATCGATAGTTCACATCATCATGTGATTAACACCCATAGTTCACATCGCCATGTGACCAATACCCAAAGGGTTTACTAGATTCAGTAATCTAGTTCACATCGCTATGTGATTAACACCCAAAGAGTACTAAGGTGTGATCATGTTTTGCTTGTGAGAGAATTTTAGTCAACGGGTCTGCCATATTCAGATCCGTATGTATTTTGCAAATATCTATGTCAACAATGCTCTGCACGGAGCTACTCTAGCTAATTGCTCCCACTTTCAATATGTATCCAGATTGAGACTTAAAGTTATCTAGATCAGTGTCAAAACTTGCATCGATGTAACTCTTTACGATGAACCTTTTGTCACCTCCATAATCGAGAAACATATCCTTATTCCACTAAGGATAATTTTGACCGCTGTCCAGTGATCTACTCCTAGATCACTATTGTACTCCCTTGCCAAAATCAGTGTAGGGTATACAATAGATCTGGTACATAGCATGGCATACTTTATAGAACCTATGGCTGAGGCATAGGGAATGACTTTCATTCTCTTTCTATCTTCTGCCGTGGTCGGGCTTTGAGTCTTACTCAATTTCACACCTTGTAACACAGACAAGAACTCTTTCTTTGATTGTTCTATTTTGAACTACTTCAAAATCTTGTCAAGGTATGTACTTATTGAAAAAAACTTATCAAGCGTCTTGATCTATCTCTATAGATCTTGATGTTCAATATGTCAGCAGCTTCACCGAGGTCTTTCTTTGGAAAATTCCTTTCAAACACTCCTTTATGCTTTGCAGAATAATTCTACATTATTTTCGATCAACAATATGTCATTCACATATACTTATCAGAAATGTTGTAGTGCTCCCACTCACTTTCTTGTAAATACAGGCTTCATCACGAGTCTGTATAAAACTATATGCTTTGATAAACTTATCAAAGCGTATATTCCAACTCCGAGATGCTTGCACCAGTCCATAAATGGATCGCTGGAGCTTGCATATTTTGTTAGCACCTTTAGGATTGACAAAACCTTCTGGTTGTATCATATACAACTCTTCTTTAATAAATCTATTAAGGAATGCAGTTTTGTTTATCCATTTGCTAGATTTCATAAAATGCGGCAATTGCTAACATGATTCGGACAGACTTAAGCATAGATACGAGTGAGAAACTCTCATCGTAGTCAACACCTTGAACTTGTCGAAAACCTTTTGCGACAATTCTAGCTTTGTAGATAGTAACACTACTATCAGCGTCCGTATTCCTCTTGAAGATCGATTTATTCTCAATTGCTTGCCGATCATCGGGCAAGTCAACCAAAGTCCATACTTTGTTCTCATACATGGATCCCATCCCAGATTTCATGGCCTCAAGCCATTTTGCGGAATCTGGGCTCACCATCGCTTCTTCATAGTTCGTAGTTTCGTTATGGTCAAGTAGCATGACCTCCAGAACAGGATTACCGTACCACTCTGGTTTACCTACGAGATTCGGTAGTAACTTGATCTGAAGTTACATGATCATCATCATTAGCTTCCTCACTAATTGGTGTAGTAGTCATAGGAACAGATTTCTGTGATGAACTACTTTCCAATAAGGGAGAAGGTACAATTACCTTATCAAGTTCTACTTTCCTCCCACTCACTTCTTTCGAGAGAACCTCCTTCTCTAGAAAGGATCCATTCTTAGCAACAAATGTCTTGCCTTTGGATCTGTGATAGAAGGTGTACCCAGCAGTAACTTTTTGGGTATCCTATGAAGACACACTTTTCCGATTTGGGTTTGAGCTTATCAGGATGAAACTTTTTCACATAAGCATTGCAACCCCAAACTTTAAGAAATGACAACTTTGGTTTCTTGCCAAACCACAGTTCATACGGTGTCGTCTCAACAGATTTAGATGGTGCCCTTTTAACGTGAATGCAGTTGTCTCTAATGCATAACCCCAAAACGATAGTGGTAGATCGGTAAGAGACATCATAGATTGCACTATATCCAATAAAGTACGGTTATGACGTTCGGACACACCATTATGCTGTGGTGTTCCATGTGGCATGAGTTTGTGAAACTATTCCCGATTGTTTTAATTGAAGACCAAACTCGTAACTCAAATATTTGTCTCCGTGATCAGATCGTAGAAACTTTATTTTCTTGTCACGATGATTTTCCACTTCACTCTGAAATTCTTTGAACTTTTCAAATGTTTCAGACTTATGTTTCATCAAGTAGATATACCCATATCTGCTCAAATTATCTGTGAAGTTCAGAAAATAACGATACTTGCCGTGAGCCTTAACACTCATCGGACCGCATACATTAGTATGTATTATTTCCAATAAGTCAGTTGCTCGCTCCGGAGAACGGAGTCTTAGTCATCTTGCCCATGAGGCATGGTTCGCAAGTATCAAGTGATTCATAATCAAGTGATTCCAAAATCCCATCAGCATGGAGTTTCTTTATGCGCTTTACACCAATATGACCTAAACGGCAGTGCTACAAATAAGTTGCACTATCATTATTAACTTTGCATCTTTTGGTTTCATTATTATGATTATGTGTATCACTACGATCGAGATCCAACGAACTATTTTCATTGGGTGTGTAACCATATAAGGTTTTATTCATGTAAACAGAACAACAATTTATTCTCTTACTTAAATGAATAACCGTATTACAATAAACATGATCAAATCATATTCATGCTTAACGCAAACACCAAATAACACTTATTCAGGTTCAACACTAATCCCGAAAGTATAGGGAGTGTGCGATGATGATCATATCAATCTTGGAACCACTTCCAACACACATCGTCACTTCACCCTTAACTAGTCTCTGTTTATTCTGCAACTCCCATTTTGAGTTACTAATCTTAGCAACTGAACTAGTATCAAATACTGAGGGGTTGCTGCAAACACTAGTAAAGTACACATCAATAACATGTATATCAAATATACTTGTGTTCACTTTGCCATCCTTCTTATCTGCCAATCACTTGGGGTAGTTCCGCTTCCAGTGACCAGTCCCTTTGCAGTAGAAACACTTAGTCTCAGGCTTAGGACCAGACTTGGGCTTCTTCACTTGAGCAGCAACTGGCTTGCTGTTCTTCTTGAAGTTCCCCTTCTTCCCTCTGCCCTTTTCTTGAAACTAGTGGTCTTGTCTACCATCAACACTTGATGTTTTTCTCAATTTCTACCTTCGTCAATTTCTGCATTACGAAGAGCTTGGGAATCATTTCCGTTATCCCTTGCACATCATAGTTCATCACGAAGTTCTACTAACTTGGTGATGGTGACTAGAGAATTCTGTCAATCACTATCTTATCTAGAAGATTAACTCCCACTTGATTCAAGCGATTGTAGTACTCAGACAATCTGGGCACATGCTCACTAGTTGAGCGATTCTCCTCCATCTTTTAGCTATAGAACTTGTTGGAGACTTCATATCTCTCAACTCGGGTATTTCCTTGAAATATTAACTTCAACTCCTGGAACATCTCATATGCTCCATGACGTTCAAAACGTCTTTGAAGTCCCGTTTCTAAGCCTTTAAGCATGGTGCACTAAACTATCAAGTAGTCATCATATTGAGCTAGCCAAACATTCATAACGTCTGCATCTGCTCCTGCAATAGTCCATCACCTAGCGGTGCATCAAGGACATAATTCTTCTGTGCAGCAATGAGGATAAACCTCAGATCACGGATCCAATCCGCATCATTGCTACTAACATCTTTCAACACAATTTTCTCTAGGAACATATCAAAATAAACACAGGGAAGCAACAACGCGAGCTATTGATCTACAACATAATTTGAAAAATACTACCAGGACTAAGTTCATGATAAATTTAAGTTCAATTAATCATATTACTTAAAGAACTCCCACTTAGATAGACATCCCTCTAATCCTCTAAGTGATTACGTGATCCAAATCATCTAAACCATGTCTGATCATCACGTGAGATGGAGTAGTTTCATTGGTGAACATCGCTATGTTGATCATATCTGCTATATGATTCACGCTCGACCTTTCGGTCTCCGTGTTCTGAGGCCATATCTGTATATGCTTGGCTCGTCAAGTATAACCTGAGTATTCTGCGTGTGCAACTGTTTTGCACCCGTTGTATTTGAATGTAGAGCCTATCACACCCGATCATCACGTGGTGTGTCAGCACGAAGAACTTTCGCAACGGTGCATACTCAGGGAGAACACTTCTTGATAATTAGTGAGAGATCATCTTATAATGCTACCGTCAATCAAAGCAAGATAAGATGCATAAAAGATAAACATCACATGCAATCAATATAAGTGATATGATATGGCCATCATCATCTTGTGCTTGTGATCTCCATCTCTGAAGCACCGTCATGATCACCATCGTCACTGGCGCGACACCTTGATTTCCATCGTAGCATCGTTGTCGTCTCGCCAATCTTATGCTTCCACGACTATCGCTACCGCTTAGTGATAAAGTAAAGCATTACAGCGTGATTGCATTGCATACAATAAAGCGACAACCATATGGCTCCAGCCAGTTGCCGATAACTCGGTTACAAAACATGATCATCTCATACAATAAAATTTAGCATCATGTCTTGACCATATCACATCACAACATGCCCTGCAAAAACAAGTTAGACGTCCTCTACTTTGTTGTTGCATGTTTTACGTGGCTGCTACGGGCTTAAGCAAGAACCAATCTTACCTATGCATCAAAACCACAACGATAGTTTGTCAAGTTGGTGTTGTTTTAACCTTCACAAGGACCAGACGTAGCCACACTCAGTTCAACTAAAGTTGGAGAAACTGTCACCCGCAAGCGACCTATGTGCAAAGCACGTCGGGAGAACCGGTCTCGTGTAAGCGTACGCGTAATGTCGGTCCAGGCCGCTTCGTTCAACAATACCGCCGAACCAAAGTATGACATGCTGGTAAGCAGTATGACTTATATCACCCACAACTCACTTGTGTTCTACTCGTGCATATAACATCAACATATAAAACCTAGGCTCGGATGCCACTGTTGGGTTTCGTAGTAATTTCAAAAAAATTCCTACGCACACGCAAGATCATGGTGATGCATAGCAACGAGAGGGGGAGAGTGTGATCTACGTACCCTTGTAGATCAACAACGAAAGTGTTAACTTGGTTGATGTAGTCGTACGTCTTCACGGCCCGACCGATCAAGCACCGAATCTACGGCACCTCCGAGTTCTAGCACACGTTCAGCTCGATGACGATCCCCGGACTCCGATCTAGCAAAGTGTCGGGGAAGAGTTCCGTCAGCATGACGGCGTGGTGACGATCTTGATGTACTACTGTCGCAGGGCTTCGCCTAAGCACCGCTACAATATTATCGAGGACTATGGTGGAAGGGGGCACCGCACACGGCTAAGAATATGATCACGTGGAACAACTTGTGTATCTAGGGGTGCCCTCTACCCCCGTATATAAAGGATCAAGGGGAGGAGGCCGGCCGGCCCTCTATGGCGCGCCAAGGAGGAGTCCTCCTCCTAGTAGGAGTAGGACTCCTACTAGGAGGGGGAAGGAAGTGGGGAGGGAGAGGGAAAGGGGGGCGCCGCCCCCCTCTCCTAGTCCAATTCGGACCAAGGGGGGGAGGAGGCGCGCGACCCACCTTTGGCTGCCCCTCTCTCTCTCCACTAAGGCCCATTTCCTTCAAAGATTGTATTGAGATCCAAAAAGAGAGAAGAAGCCATCTAGCTACTAACTATGGACCCGAAGGTCTGAAGCAAACTACTCACACTTCATCGGAGAGGCTCTGGTGTTGACGTAGAAGCTCTCCATGATCGATGCCCCCTCTAACGGAGCTTCGGAAGAGGCCCCAAGATGGGATCTCGTGGATACAGGAAGTTGAGGCGGTGGAATTAGGTTTTTGGCTCCGTATCTGATCGTTTGGGGGTACGTAGGTATATATAGGAGGAAGGAGTACGTCGGTGGAGCAACAAGGGGCCCACGAGGGTGGAGGGCGCGCCTGGGGGGGGGGGGGGGTAGGTGCGCCCCCTACCTCGTGGCCTCCTCTTTTGTGTCTTGACGTAGGGTCCAAGTCTCCCGGGTCTTGTTTGTTGAGAAAATCACGTTCCCGAAGGTTTCATTCCGTTTGGACTCCGTTTGATATTCCTTTTCTTCGAAACCCTAAAACAGGAAAAAAACAACAATTCTGGGTTGGGCCTCCGGTTAATAGGTTAGTCCCAAAAATAATATAGAAGTGGATAATAAAGCCCAATAATGTCCAAAACAGTAGATAATATAGCATGGAGCAATCAAAAATTATAGATACGTTGGAGACGTATGAAGCATCCCCAAACTTAATTCTTGCTCGTCCTCGAGTAGGTAAATGATAAAAACAGAATTTTTGATGTGGAGTGCTACTTGGCATAATTTTAATGTAATTATTCTTAATTGTGGTATGAATATTCAGATCTGAAAGATTCAAGACAAAAGTTTAATATTGACATAAAAATAATAATACTTCAAGCATACCAACAAAGAATTATGTCTTCTCGAAATAACATGGCCAAAGAAAGTTATCCCTACAAAATCATATAGTCTGGCTATGCTCCATCTTCACCACACAAAATATTTAAATCATGCACAACCCCGATGACAAGCCAAGCAATTGTTTCATACTTTTGACATTCTCAAAACTTTTTCAATTTTCACGCAATACATGAGAGTGAGCCATGGATATAGCACTATAGGTGGAATAGAATGGTGGTTGTGGAGAAGACAAAAAGGTAGAAGATAGTCTCACATCAACTAGGCATATCAACAGGCTATGAAGATGCCCATCAATAGATATCAATGTGAGTGAGTAGGGATTGCCATGCAATGGATGCACTAGAGCTATAAGTATATGAAAGCTCAAAAAGAAACTAAGTGGGTGTGCATCCAACTTGCTAGCTCATGAAGACCTAGGGAATTTTGAGGAAGCCCATCATTGGAATATACAAGCCAAGTTCTATAATGAAAAATTCCCACTAGTATATGAAAGTGATAACATGAGAGACTCTCTACAATGAATATCATGGTGCTACTTTGAAGCACAAGTGTGGTAAAAGGATAGTAACATTGTCCCTTCTCTCTTTTTCTCTCATTTTTTATTTGGGCCTTTTCTCTTTTTATGGCCTCTTTTCTTTCTCTCTTTTTTCGTCTAGAGTCTCATCCCGACTTGTGGGGGAATCATAGTCTCCATCATCCTTTCCTCACTGGGACAATGCTCTAATAATGATGATCATCACACTTTTATTTTTCTTACAACTTAAGAATTACAACTCGATACTTAGAACAAAATATGACTCTATATGAAGGCCTCCGGCGATATACCGGGATATGTAATGAATCAAGAGTGACACGTATGAAAGAATTATGAATGGTGGCTTTTCCACAAATACGATGTGAACTACATGATCATGCTAAGCAATATGACAATGATGGAGTGTGTCATGATAAATGGAACGGTGGAAAGTTGTATGGCAATATATCTCGGAATGGCTATGGAAATTCCACAATAGGTAGGTATGGTGGCTGTTTTGAGGAAGGTATATGGTGGGTGTATGATACCGGTGAAAGGTGCACGGTATTAGAGAGGCTAGCAAAGGTGGAAGGGTGAGAGTAGTGCGTATAATCCATGGAATCAACATTAGTCATAAAGAACTCATATACTTATTGCAAAAATCTACAAGTTATCAAAGCAAAGTATTACGCGCATGCTCCTAAGGGGATAGATTGGTAGGAAAAGACCATCGCTCGTCCCCGACCACCACTCATAAGGAAGACAATCAAAAAATAAATCATGCTCCGACTCCATCACATAACGGTTCACCATACGTGCATGCTAAGAGAATCACAAACTTCAACACAAGCATTTCTCAAATTCACAACTACTCAACTAGCACGACTCTAATATCACCATCTCCATATCTCAAAATAATTATGAAGCATCAAACTTCTCTTAGTATTCAAAACACTCATAAGAAAGTTTTATTATTAATCTTGTATACCAAGCATATTAAGACTTTAAGAAAATTACCATGCTATTTAAGACTCTCAAAATAATCTAAGTGAAGCATGAGAGATCAATAGTTTCTATAAAACAAATCCACCACCGCGCTTTAAAAGATATAAGTGAAGTACTAGAGCAAAACTATATAACTCAAAAGATATAAGCAAAACACATAGAGTATTCTAACAAATTCCAAATCATGTATGGCTCTCTCAAAAGGTGTGTACAGCAAGGATGATTGTGGTAAACTAACAAATAAAGACTCAAATCATACAAGACGCTCCAAGCAAAACACATATCATGTGGTGAATAAAAATATAGCTCCAAGTAAAGTTACCGATAGAAGTAAACGAAAGAGGGGATGCCTTCCGGGGCATCCCCAACCTTTGGCTTTTAGGTGTCCTTATATTATCTTGGGGGTGCCATTGGTATCCCCAAGCTTAGGCTCTGGCCACTCCTTGTTCCATAATCCATCAAATATTTACCCAAAACTTGAAAACTTCACAACACAAAACTTAAAGTAGAAAATCTCGTGAGCTCCGTTAGCGAAAGAAAGTAAAAGACCACTTCAAGGTACTGTAATGAACTCATTCTTTATTTATATTGGTGTTATACCTACTTTATTCCAACTTCTCTATGGTTTATAAGCTATTTTACTATCCATAGATTCATCAAAATAAGCAAACAACACACGAAAACAGAATCTGTCAAAAACAGAACAGTCTGTAGTAATCTGTAGCTAGCGGAAGATCTGGGACACCAAAAATTCTAAAATAAATTTCTGTACGTGAGGAATTTATCTATTAATCATCTGCAAAAAGAATTAAATAAATATCACTCTCCAAATAAAAATGGCGGTAGTTCTCGTGAGCGCTAAAGTTTCTGTCTTTTTACAGCAAGTGTAACAAGACTTTCCCCAAGTCTTCCCAACGGTTCTACTTGGCACAAACACCAATTAAACACAAAAAAACACAACCAAAACAGAGGCAATATAAATTATTTATTACTAAACAGGAGCAAAAAGCAAAGAATAAAAATAAAATTGGGTTGCCTCCCAACAAGCGCTATCGTTTAACGCCCCTAGGTAGGCATAACAAGCATGGATAGATCTAGGTATTGCCATCTTTCATAGGTAATTCTTCAATGAGGCATCTACCATCTTCAGGAATTTCTTTCTTTTTATTAATTATCAAAATTTTAGGCACAAGATCGAAAAATTAATTTGTAACAAATGGTTCCGTAATGATAGCAAAAAGATTGGGATGAATACTTATAGATTTGAGATCCGCATTTTCCTTACTAGAGGATTCACCCTTATTTTTAGGAACATACATAAGCTTGGAAATTTTAGTGGGCGGACTTGGAGTATTCTTTACGGAAGAAAAGTGGTTCCCAAGTTGGTAATAATATCCTCAAGTTTATCAATCCTAGTGGAATCGTGATTTATTTTCTCATTAATTATGGGTTCCTTTTCTTTAATATTTTTCAAAGTGACTCATACTTTAGATCCATATTGAGAGATTCAGCTGTGGATCTTTTTATCCAAATTTTCAATTGACTCTACGGTAGCAACCTTATTTTCAATAATTTCAAGCCTTTGCATTGCATGCTCTAAAATTAATACAGTTCCATTAACCAAAAGAGGGGGTGAGCCAAATAAATCTATCATAGCATTATAAGAATCAAAAGTATGGCTACCCAAGAAGTTCCCTCTGGTAATAGTATCAAGAACATATCTGTACCAAGGAGTAATGCCTACATAAAAATTGCAAAGAAGAACGGAAGTAGATTGCTTCCTAGTAGATCTATTTTGAGCATTGCAAATTCTATACCAAGCATCTTTTAGATTTTCTCCCTCCCTTTGCTTAAAATTTAGAATTTCACTCTCGGGAGACAACAGAGAAGATAAGGGACTAGCCATAACGACAAGCAAACAAACTAACACACAAGCAAACAAAAAGCAAGCGGGCGAAAAGAGGCAAATACAGAAAGAGAGGGAGGATAGAGAGAGAGAGAGAGGGCGAATAAAACAGCAAGGGTGAAGTGGGGGAGAGGAAAACGAGAGGCAAATGGCAAATAATGTAATGCGGGAGATAAGGGTATGTGATGGGTACTTGGTATGTTGACTTTTGCGTAGACCTCCCCGACAAGGGCGCCAGAAATCCTTCTTGCTACCTCTTGAGCACTGCGTTGGTTTTCCCCGAAGAGGAAGGGATCATGCAGCAAAGTAGCATAAGTATTTCCCTCAGTTTTTAAGAACCAAGGTATCAATCCAGTAGGAGGCTACGCGCGAGTCCCTTGTACCTGCACAAAACAAATAAATCCTTGCAACCAACGCGAATAGGGGTTGTCAATCCCTACACGGCCACTTACGAGAGTGAGATCTGATAGATATGATAAGATAATATTTTTGGTATTTTTGTGATAAAGATGCAAAGTAAAATAAAGGCAAAGTAAAAAGAAAAGGAAGTTACTAAGTAGTAGGAGATTAATATGATAAATATAGACGCGGGGGCCATAGGTTTCACTAGTGGCTTCTCTCAAGAGCATAAGTATTCTATGGTGGGTGAACAAATTACTGTTGAGCAATTGACAGAACTGAGCATAGTTATGAGAATATCTAGGTATGATCATGTATATAGGCATCACGTCCGAGACAAGTAGACCGACTCCTTGCTGCATCTACTACTATTACTCCACTCATCGACCGCTATCCAGCATGCATCTAGAGTATTAAGTTAAAAACTGAGTAACGCCTTAAGCAAGATGACATGATGTAGAGGGATAGACTCACGCAATATGATGAAAACCCCATCTTGTTATCCTCGATGGCAATAATACAATACGTGCCTTGCTGCCCCTACTGTCACTGGGAAAGGACACCGCAAGATTGAACCCAAAGCTAAGCACTTCTCCCATTGCAAGAAAGATCAATCTAGTAGGCCAAACCAAACTGATAATTCGAAGAGACTTGCAAAGATAACCAATCATACATAAAAGAATTCAGAGAAGATTCAAATATTATTCATAGATAGACTTGATCATAAACCCACAATTCATCGATCTCAACAAACACACTGCAAAAAGAAGATTACATCGAATAGTTCTCCACAAGAGAGGGGGAGAAGATTGTATTGAGATCCAAAAAGAGAGAAGAAGCCATCTAGCTACTAACTATGGACTCGAAGGTCTGAAGTAAACTACTCACACTTCATCGGAGAGGCTATGGTGTTGATGTAGAAGCCCTCCGTTATCGATGCCCCTCCGGTGGAGCTCTGGAACAGGCCCCAAGATGGGATCTTCTGGATACAGAAAGTTGCGGCGGTGGAATTAGGTTTTTGGCTCCGTATCTGATCATTTGGGGGTACATAGGTATATATAGGAGGAAGGAGTACGTCGGTGGAGCAACACGGGGCCCACGAGGGTGGAGGGTGCGCCTGGGAGGGGGCGGGGGGTAGGCGCGCCCCTACCTCGTGGCCTCCTCTTTTGTGTCTTGACGTACGGTCCAAGTCTCCCGGGTCTTGTTTGGTCAGAAAATCACGTTCCCGAAGGTTTCACGTTTGGACTCTGTTTGATATTACTTTTCTTCGAAACCCTAAAACAGGCAAAAAACAACAATTTTGGGCTGGCCCTCCAGTTAATAGGTTAGTCCCAAAAATAATATAAAAGTGGATAATAAAGCCCAATAATGTCCAAAACAGTAGATAATATAGCATGGAGCAATCAACTATTATAGATACGTTGGAGACATATCAACAAGCTGCGACACTACTTCCACGGCCACCCCATCAAGGTCGTCTCAGCCTACCCACTGGAAAGAATACTTAGAAGCCCTAACTCAGCGGGAAGGGTCACAGAGTGGAACATCGAGTTGCAAGCGTTCCAGTTGGAGTTCAGCACTACCAGGGTCATCAAAGGGGCTGCACTTGCTGACTTTGTGGCCGAATGGACGGATGCCCTGACACTTGAGGAAGGAGAAGACCGGTCCACCTCCCCAGGAAGTGAGGCTCCGGACGGTTGGATCATGTATTTCGATGGCGCCTTCGCACACCAGGGCGCGGGGGCTGGAGCAGTGCTCATCTTGCCCACCCAGGACAAGCTCTACTACGCCGTGCAACTCTGCTTTCAGCACGGCGAGAAGGTCTCCTACAACATCGCAGAATACAAAGGCCTCATAGCTGGCCTGAAGGCTGCAGCGGCCGTAGGGGTGAAGCGCCTCACCGTCAGAGGCGACTCACAACTCCTCGTCAACTTCTCCAACAAGGTGTATGAGCCGAAGGACGAGCATATGGAGGCCTACCTCACGGAGGTGCGCAAGATGGAGAAACAATTCTTAGGCCTGGAGCTGCAGCACGTGCCCCGAGGCACCAACAAGGAAGCTGACGACATCGCCAGGAGAGCATCCAAGCAGCAACCTCACGAGCGAGGCGTCTTTGAGGAGTGGATCCTCAAGCCATCAGCTGCGCCACCTCTCTCAAGCACGACTCAGCCTCGGGAGGAGCTCCCCCAGCCTCCGGCCGTGGGAGCCCCGACCTGTGGACCGACCTCCGGAGCTCGGCTGCTCTTGGCGCTCGAGCCCCAGGAGGAATGCTAGACCAAAGAATTCAAGGAGTACTTAACACACGGGACGTTGCCGGAGAAGGAAGAGGAGGGGGAGCGCGTGGCCCGGCAAGCCACGACATACTGTATCCAAGACGGCGAGTTATATAGGAAGCGACTGAAAGATGTCACACTGCGCTGCATATCTACCGACCAAGGAAGGGAGTTGCTGATTGACATACACGGTGGGGACTACGGACACCACTCGTCGTCATGGACCCTCGTCGGCAAGGTGTTCCGCAATGGATTCTACTGGCCTACAACACTCAACGACGCAGCCGAGCTGGTGAAGTCTTGCGAAGCTTGCCAATTCCACACCAAACAAATCCATCAACCAGCTCAGGGCCTTCAAACTATCCCGCTCACATGGACGTTCACGGTCTGGGGGCTGGATATCCTAGGCTCGTTCCCTCGGGCACCAGGGGCTACCATTACCTCTACGTCGCCATCGACAAGTTCACCAAGTGGGCGGAAGTGGAAGCTGTCCATACCATCCCAGCCGGCTCTGCTGTCAAGTTCATCAAGGGCCTCGTGAGCCGCTCCGGGGTCCCCAACCGCATCATCACAGATAACAATTCGAAGTTTACTAGCAACCTCTTCAAAACCTACTGTGCTAACCTTGGAACGCAGATCTACTACGCTTCGGTGGCCCACCCCGGGAGCAATGGCTAGGCGAAACGTGCTAACGCGGAGGTCCTGAGGGGCCTCAAGACCAGGACCTTGAAGAAGAAGCTGGAGGCCTGCGGCAGGGGCTGGCACGACGAGCTCCAGTCCGTACTGTGGTCCATTCGGACCACCGCCACCAAGCCAACGGGAGAGACTCCATTCTTCCTCGTCTACGGAGCCGAAGCTGTCCTCCCTCATGAGGTCAAGCATCGCTCTGCACGGGTCCTGGCATTTGATGAAACGCAGCAGGACGCCACGCGGGGGATGGACCTCGTGTTGGTGGAGGAACGTCGCCGCAAAGCTGCACTGCGGGCGGCGAGGTACCAGCAAGCACTTTGGCGATACCACTGCTGCAACATCCGCTCCAGGACACTCGAGACGGAAGACCTAGTCCTGAGGCGGGTCCTCTCCAGGGAAGGGCTGCATAAGTTTTCACCAATGTGGGAGGGCCCTATCAAGGTCGTCCACATCTCCAGGACTGGCGTCGTGCGCCTAGAGACACAAGACGGAGTACCAGTCCAAAACGCCTGGAACATCCAGCACCTCCAGAAGTTTTACCCATAAAGTAAGGCCCAGAGCCTGTGAAGCAAGGCCCAGAGCCTATGAAGCAAGGCCCAGAGCCTGTGAAGAAAGGCCTAGAGCCTGTGAAGAAGGCCCGGTGCTTGTGAAGAATCGCCGCCCATGACACTCTCACGTAATAATGAGTTGGGGCTGTACACGCCCCGGAGTCTCAGGAGTGCCGACCTCAGGCCCTAGGGCTCCTGCCCACGCCTAGTGGCAGCACTTAGCTCCGTGCAGGTGAGAAGACTTGAAGACTAGATTAGGTGCCGGACGCGGCTTTTCATTTGCTTTCTGTATTTGGCTTCCTTTTCCTTAATCGAAATTTGCTTTTGCCATTGCTTGCTGGGTTGACTCCCTCGCCTCTCGCTGCGTTTTTCCAGCTCGGGTTAGCTCGTGTTCTATCTCTCGCATGCCTCACGAGGGGGCTGAGCAGGTGCCCTCGCGAGCATTTTCTCCCTTCTCTGCCTTCTCGCGAGCCACCCTCGTTCAAGCCCAAAAGCTGGCGTGCCCCTCCTAGTCCGTGCCCCTCGGGTACCGCGATACAAGGCGCCAGGTCGGGGCCAGGGCGAACGGCAAATCTTTTAACACACTTCGTAACGAGCTTTTGCAGTTTCCGAGCAAATGCAGGCACCAAGGCAAGATGGACGCGAGGAAATGAGCGCCTCGTGAGGAAGAGGGTGTCCCGGATATACCAGGTTAAGTTATCTTTGCATGAAATGACGACACAACACGCACGGTGCCACAACTGAGGAACCATAGTTCGATACACGCCCCCTGGGCCCAAACTGGTTACATTCTTGATGCAGGAAAAAGAGTAAAACAAAAGCCGCATTGCGGCAATCTACGGAGGCAGACCCCTAGCAGCACCCTGAGCCTAGCCGGATCCTTCTTCATGCTTCACGGAGACGTGGCGACGAGATGACCCACTCCCGCCCTCAAAGAGGGCGCGGCGGCTGGTCGTGGCCACTGCTGCTGGAGCTGTCACCGGAGGAAGAGCCGCCGTAGCTGGACAAGACACAGCCACCCCCAAGGGCAGGCTCGCCCTCATCCTCGTCACGACCGTCCCCGAGACCAAGAACCTCCTCAGCATCGTTCACCTTGGGGCAGCACCTGATTTGGCGACCATCTTCCCCAAACACCCTCATGCAGAGGGTTGATTCGCCGTCATATTTGAAGTGGAGGGCGCACCGCTGGCCCAAGCCGCGTGCGCGGGCGAACGTCTGCCAACCGCGGGCCAGGGCTACGTTGCCCGCGGCGGAAGTCACGACCGCAACCCAAGAGGCCTTGCTGCAGCAACCATCTGCCTACAGCCAGAGTCCGCCTGGACCAGAGGCCGGCAGCTCGTCGGCGAAGAAGCACGGAAGTTGGAGCCAGTTGCCGGCTGGATTCTCCGACCAGACGACAAACTCCGGAGGCACCTCCACCGTGTGGAAATGCGGACGGGGGGGGGGGGCACCAAAGCACGCCTCCCCTCGTCAACTGGATCGCCATGGCTGGGGCGACCCCCTCCGCATGCTGTGGCGCTGCTCCGACAATGGGCCCCGCCAAGGGACGTGGCGTGTTTGCGCGGACGGCCACGTCCTCGCTTGGGCACCGGCGAGCCGGGCCCCTCGCGAGGGGCCTTTCCCTTCTCAGCGGCGGAGAACTTCCCTCGCGGCACCATTGGTGGCACAGCGAGCAATGGAGCGATGAAGAAGACGGGGGCAAGGCAGGAAGAGATGGGCAACGGGGGCTCCGCCCCTCCCCATTTATAGCAAGAGAAGGCCAACCGGCACCCCCCATGATCACAGGTAATGATGGTTTTCCTTGCATGTTGCAGGGACTCGTCAAGTCGTGCAGTTGCCAAGGCAGCATGGGGAAGTGGAGATGACACGTCCAATCAACCACCACGCGTCAACCGAGGTTGCAGTCTTTTGGGGCCCGCGGTGCTCCGTACTTGACCCTTGGCTTCGACGCGAAGCCAAGCCTGAGCTAGCGCACCTTGGGCCCGGGGGCTACTATCGGCGTCCTGGGAACGGGGGTCCCCGGGCTTTCCTGCCTGCGGCCCGCGGCGTGGCTAACCTGGCAGGCCGTACGACCCACCTTCATCAATAAGGCATCCAAGACCCTCGCGAGGGGCCAAGCCTCGCGAGGGGGACGACACAAGACCTCCTTTGGAGCGGCCTAGTCAGGAAGGCTCACGAGGAGCGGAGATATCAAGGCGAGGCGAACCTCACGAGGCTCTCGTGACGTGAGCCATGACGATCAACACATGGTGGGTGCCAGCGCGCACATCGTCCTTGTTTCCTCTTTGGTGCTAAGGGAAATAGCGCAGGCGAGGAGTACCGAGGCATCAGGCAAAGGTTGCCATTTTAGTGCAACAAGACCAAGACCTGAAGGAAGGCAAGACGAAGGTCATCGTGGAGCCCCAAACGGCATCACCACCAGAGCCTTTGGCAGGCGAAGACCACTTTTGTCAGGATAGCTTGTACTAGCTGTCCCCCTTCAAATTTGCCCGCCATTGTTAGCTCCCTTCCCGCTCAAGATCTGGGAGGAGGACCAGGGCCTCTATAAGTAGGACTAGCCACCACCATAGGCAGGGACAACAAGATCTTAGATCACTCTCACTCACACAAGTTAGCCAAGCACAAGAACACATCAACCTCAGGAGGCTGTTCTTCCTATTGTATTGTTCATCATCACCCAAGAGGCAATCCACCACCACCACACTATATTAGGGTATTACACCACAACGGTGGCCTGAACCAGTATAAATCTTGTCTCTTTCCGTGTTGCGAGTTCGTCGAGTTCGTCCGCGAGATCTTAGCGAGTTAGGGCGTAGATCGGTGAGAGGAAAAGACTTCACACGCACCCCAGTGTTCGAACCTTAAGGGTTTGCCGGAACCCCACATCCGACACAGGTGGGCACCAGAGCACACACTGTCCTTGCTTCCACTTTGGTGCTAAGGAGGCAAGCGCATGCGAGGAGTTCCGAGGCATCATGAAAAGGTTTCCATATCGATGCAACGAGACCAAGACCAGCAGGAGGGCAAGACGGAGGTCATCGTGGAGCCCAAGACGGCATCACCACTAGAGCCTTTGGCAGGCGAAGACTACTTTTGTTAGGATAGGCTGTACTAGCTGTCCCCTTTCAAATTGGCTGTTGTGGCATCCCTTCCTGCTCAATATTTGGGAAGAGGACCAGGGCCTCTGTAAATAGGACTAGCCACCACATTAGGAAGGGAGAGACCTTCCACCCTTACCACCACAAGTCCACCAAGCACAAGAACACCTCTCCTCAAGAGGTTGTTCTTCCCCTTGTATTGTTCATGCTTAGCCCATGAGGCAATCCACCACCACCACACTGGAGTAGGGTATAACACCACAACAGTGGCCCGAACCAGTATAATCTTGTGTGTTGTGTGTTGTGAGTCCGTGTGCCTATTCTAGAGATCGCGAAGTGTTTGAGGGCGTGATCGGTGAGGGAGAGATCTTCGTGCACACCCTAGTGTTTGAACCTTAAGGGTTTTGTCGGAACCCAAAATCCGACATTTGGCACGCTAGGTAGGGGTGCACCGGTGTTTTTACTTTGCTGATCCGTGTTCCATCGCTTCAACGCAACCATGTCGGACGCTCGTCGCGCCCGGGCTGAGCGCCGGGCCGCCCTCGCTGCCCGCGTCGCCTAGACGGCTCCTGTTGGCGGGCCTTCCCGTCGTTCTCCGTCACCCGCCGCCATTGGCCAGATGGGGAACGAGCAGCAAGCATCCTCGTTGCACCCCTCGGTGCGGCGGGAAGTCCGCACTGCTACTCCATCGCTGACCCCCGCCGGTTCATCGTCTCACGCTCCCCGCGCTCCCACGGCCGCATGGGCCGCGCTACTCATGGCACACGAGCTCCTCCGTTACCTCCCAGTCGACGACCTCTATGAGGACTAGATGGACCGCATCGCCGAGCTCGTCAGCGCCGCAGGGGGCTCCCCTGCGTCATCCCTCTCACTGCCTCACCCACCGCCAGCTACGGGCGACGCAGCTCACGCAACACCTCCACCACCCCTGCACCAGGACGGTGCCCTAGCGGCAGGCACGCGGCTCCACGGCGCGACTCGCCGCACCAAGAACCCGCACGTGAAGAAAGATGCTGTCAAGAAGTTCCTCGACCGCAAGAGAATGCTCCACCGCTCCCCGCACGGACACGTCAGGATCGCTTGCCGCGGCGGCACACGGGCGCCAAGATTAAGCTCCACCTCCACGACGGGCCCAGGTGACCATGGCCGGCTGCCGCGCCGTCACCCCCGAGCTGCGTAGCGTCGCCTGGCCGGGCAAGTTCAAGCCGGATTTATCTCCTCGCTACGATGGCACCCCCGACCCTACAGAGTTCTTGCAGCTCTATGAGCTGAGCATCGAGGTGGCCAACGACGACGAGAAATTCATGGCGAACTGGTTCCCCATGGCGCTCAAGGATGGCGCTCATTCGTGGCTCTTGAACCTGCCTCCGGGCTCGATCGCCTCCTGGAACGAGATGCGGGCCCGCTTCATCGCCAACTTCTAGGGCACTCGTGACCATCCCCCGGCCGCGGGTGACCTGCGCCGCGTCAAGCAGCAACCAGGAGAGACCCTCCAGAAGTACGTCCAATGCTTCAACAACGTCCGCCTCAAGATCCCCAAGGTGATGGACGAGGCCATCATCTCCACGTTCTCTGATGGCGTCCATGACGTCAAGATGAAGGAGGAGCTCGCCATCCATGAGGAGCTATGCACATCCCTGGAGCTGTTCAACCTGGCAACCAAGTGCGCAAGGGCTGAGGAAGGGCGCCTTTCCCTCCTTGAGCTCCCAGCTGCCGACCCGGAGGAGAAGAAATCTAAGGCCAAGGACGTGAAGCGCAAGGTACTCGCCGTACTCGCCACGGAACCGGACACGAAGCGCGACATGGACCATCCCAAGTCATCCAAGGATAGCCGACCGTTTTGCGCCTTCCACAACCACAACACCAACGATTGTCAAGAGCTCAGGGCCATTCGCAACGGTCGCTTTGGTCGACGCCCCGAGCGCAATGACCGAGGCTATGGCCGAGGAGGAGGACGTGGCGGAGGACGCTGGGACGACCGTGGCCCACGCCAGGAGTGGCACGATCGACCTCATGAGGACCATTGGCAAGACCAGCCTCGCGAGGATGCCTGGAGGGATCAGCCTCGCGAGGATCGCCCTCAGGGCAACCCTGGTCTTCCTCTGCTACCGCCACCACCAAGAAGGAACGACGACCACCATCAAGATGAGGGGGTTGGGGGCTTCCGGGAGCCGCGTGCTATCGCCTGCATCTTGGGCGGAGCTCAAGCCCCAGCCTCACAGCATATCTTCAAGCAGTTTGCTCGCGAGGTGAATGCGGTCCTATCGAAGCTTGAGGCCACATGCCCACTCAGGTGGTCCAAGTGTGCCATCACCTTCAGTTCGGCAGATCAGCTCAAGTACGCGGCAACCGCTGCTGCTCTCCCAATGCTTTGTTCACCTGTCATCAGCAACATGCAAGTCACTAAGACCCTCATCGATGGAGGCGCAGGGCTCAACGTCTTGTCCATCAAGACGTTCGACAACCTTCAAGTGCCATATGATCAACTTCAGCCCACTAAGCCCTTCTCAGGAGTGACTGACGGCTCCAGCACACCGGTAGGGCAGGTCCGCCTTCCCGTCACCTTCGGACAATGCAAAACTACCGCACCGAGCTCATCAATTTCGATGTCACCCACATCCGTCTGCCATACAATGCCATCCTTGGGTATCCGGTCCTGGCCAAGTTCATGGCAGTGATGCACCACGCCTACAACATCCTCAACATGCCAGGGAGTGGCGGGATCATCACAGTCCCCTGCGAAGAAAGAGATGCGGTGTGCTCCCTTGAGCGCGCCTTCCAAGCAGCGTCAATCGAAGACCCCGACAGCAATGCAGCTCGGTACTCTCCTGAGGTCATCCCCAAGAAGAAGAAGCAGCTACTCCGTGCCGGACCTCGGGAGGGCAGCGCCGCAAGCGGTACCTCATCAGGATTAGCGCCCGCACCTGGGGCACCTCCCTCTATCGCATAGGAAGGCGCACCCGGCGCCCTCCTCGGGCAGGGCTCGGGGGCTCTCTTCTGGAGGGCCTCAGACAGTGCCAACGTCACGAGGGAGGCGCTCTGGCACAACTTGCAGGCGTGCTTCACGGCGCACGTCCCTCAGGAGGACACCGGGCAAGGAGCGCCTGGCGTTCGGGAGTTCATCACCAAGGTATCTCAGGAGCTTCAGGAAGCAAGAGCAATATGCGGCGACTGCCGCGCACCTGGCGTTGCTCCCCACCGAGGCGAGGGTGGTGAGATGCGCGTCTACATCGACATACCAGGGCTCAACCGAGCCGCATCTCAGGAGCACTTCTGGCCTTTGTGTGTTGGGCGCTATGAAGGTCCACCTCACAGCTGCGTTCGCATGCCGTTCGGCCTGCCGAGCGTGGCTGCTGCCTTCTAGCGCAACCTGCAAAACATCATGACGGGCCAGGAGGCCAGGCATCACGCAGTCCTGGCAAAGATGGAGACGGTCCTCAGGAGGCCGCCCGAGCCTCCGGAGCCTACCGAGGCTCAGGGCCTCGACGGCTCGTGAGGGGAGAACTCTTCGCTACGCGTCTTTAGCTACCCCAACACCCCCTTCAGCAACCAAACCATGTGACATCTCTCCAAGTTCATTTAGATGGGAGCGCCCCTCAGGCTGCATCATTCCCGGGCCGCGTGGGTCAGTCCCTGTGGCATGTATCCACTTGCATTTTCAGCTTACCTTGCTGGGGGCGCCCCTCGGGCTGCATCATCCCCAAGCCGCTCGGGCCCGACCCAGTGGCATGTATCGTTCATGCATTTACCTGAGCTAGTTTGCCTTCCATGCATAATCTATCTATGACTATCACCTCCTTGATTGTCACCCTCCGTGGGAGCCTCGCGCCGATCGCCTTTCTTCAGGACCCTTCGCATAAGAAGGCTAGGCACGACGTCTGTGCTCGGGCCCGTCCCTGAGCATCGATAAATCCAACGGCTGAGCTCCATCTGGTGGCCCGGCCCTGTTCACGTCACCTCCTGGGGTCGTTGGTGCTTGGCCTTCTCGTGCGATAGCCTCAGGAAATCCTTTCGGCGCAGGTTGTCTAACCATCTCACAGGAACAACACAGCGAACACGAATCAAGACCACGCGCAACCCGCCTTGAGGTAGGGCCTCGTGAGTCCCGCGCTGGCTCACGAGTGCCCAGACACACCTCGTCTAGCCCTGCCGTGCAAGCCCGTGTTAGGGAAAGGCTCTACACGCCCCGAGGGCTCTCCACAGTAGGGAGTCCCCTCCCACGTACCAGTGGAAGCACCATGCTCCGTGCTGGCCATCGACACTACCGAGGAGCGGCTATGCCCATGCAAGTGCGGAAGCGCTATGCTCCGTGCTAGTGATGAAGAACTGAGGGTGGCCCCATGACCGCATCAACCTCAGGGAGCCCCAGAGCTCGGTGTCCAGCCTCACCGCAACGCCTCCTCTCGGGAGAGTCGCGCGAGGGGGCTGGGCACGGGGGCTGTGCTGGGGTCACGCCCAAGCGTACGCCTCCCAACCAGTTCCCCCGGACCTGGTTGTCGCGCGCCACTCCCGAACCGAGCCTCGAAAAGGGCAAAGGTATGAAGGTTGTTTGCACGTCAAGGGGGACTCCTGAACATCGCGACCCAGGAGCCTAACTGGTCACGTATCCCCTCACTCCTTGGGCTCATCCTGGTCTCCGGACGACCCAACAACAGCTGAGGTATGCGCGTGGCCGGGCTCTGCCGACGTAGAACATAAAGCAAATAGGAAGAAAACCGCAGAATCTCAAGCAAATATTACAAGACACACTGTTCTCCCAAATACCAAACGCAAGTTTGAACACCTCCATGAGGCACAGTTCATTCTGCAGGAATTTAAGCAGGAAAGAAGCCATAGGCAAGTCATCCCTGGACATCGCCCGCACCCGCAAGAGACGCCCCCTCCTTGGCGGCGTCGCCTCCACCTGTACCACCGGTCGAAGGCGCGGGGGTGAAGGCGCAGAACTTCTGCATCAGGGCCTCCACCTGACCCTTCATGGCTGCGGTAGCGGTTGCGTAGCGCTCGTCGTCCACAGGCTCCAGCAGCTCATCAAGGCGGGCTTCAGGATCACAAAGATGGAGGTGGCTGAAGACGCGCGTCAGCGCGGCTGAAGAAAGGATGCGAGCCACTTCCTCTGCCATGGGGCCGATGCCGCTCACGACTTCCTCAAGCGCCTCAACCAAGTAGGGAAGCAACTGGGCGGGGCCGTCCTCATCGGTGGCCAGCGGCTTCTCTAGGCCCTTCTCGTAAAGTGTCTTCAAGGCCTCAGGAGACCTCTCCTCGAGGAGCGCGAAGGCCTCGCGGTCCTTGGCCAGAACCTTTGCCTTGGCGTCAAGTTCAGCTTTCTCCTCCTGCACCATCCGCTCCAGCTCCTCCAGCCGGACGCGCTTAGCGGCCTGCGCCTGCGCCGACTGCTCCAGCTCGGCGTCGTGACCCTTGATGGTGTCTTCCCAAGCCTTCATCTTCTCTTCCTCCGCCTTACTGCCGCGAGCATCTTCTGCACGCTCTTCACGCAGGGTCTTCAGCACGGCCTCCAGCTCCCGGCAGCGACCTTTGGTGGCCTCGACATCCTTTGGTGCCACCTCGCGAGCAATTGCTGCCTGGGCGGCAGCTCGCTTTTCCCCCGCGGAGGTTGCCGCGGCCTGGCTCAGCACCGCCCGAATGGACGCGTCAGAATGAAGCCATCCAGAGACTAGCTCTAGGCATCCAGTGGCCAGGAGGGGTTCGGCGCCCTGGAGATCCTTTCGCAGCCGGGTCATCTCAAGAAGGGCATGCTCCAAGACATCAGGGGTGACGGAAGGACCTGGAACCAGCGGCACATCGGGAGGAGGAAGAGGTGATGATGTCACCACGTCCTGAGAGACTCGAGGCTCCTGAGCTTGGGGGACCTCAGCAGCTGCGCCGAACATCAGCACCTCCAGGGCTAGCAGAGCCACGAGTGCTGGCTCCTCACGAGGATTCCCTTCTGGGCCTCGCGAGGATGGCCGGGCTGGGGAGGAGCGAGCATTGTCGCTCCCCTTCCCCACGGTGGGAGGCGCAGCTGCCGCGAGTGGATCAGCCCCGGGTGGTGTCACCGTGTCCCCATTCCTCTTCTTCGCCGCAGACGGCGAACTAGCCAACCAACGACGAACGTCAAGGATCAGTAGTATAATCAAGAACAAGGCAAAGCTCGAGCACTTACTGGTCCACCGCGGCGTAGTCCACCCTCCGCTTGTTGAGCTTGAAGCCTGAGAGCCCCGAAGCTTGAGGCGCGGGCACGCGGGCTCTAGGAGTAGAAGACGGGCCAGTGGAGGGGCCGGAAGCAGCATCTTGGGAGATCAGCGCCGACCGGTCCCTCGTCGGGATCACGGGTGGCTCTCCCTTTTCCTGGCGGGCGTCGGTCTCGTTGTCGTTTGGCAGGATGTGGAGGATGCCGGCCTTGGTCAAGGGGGAGGTCTCCCCCATCCCTTCAGGGTTCACCTCCGAGTCATGCTCCTCTTCCTCCTTCTCTTCCTCCCCGCGGGACTCATCGGAAGATAGCTGCACCGACGTCGGCGCCACAGGAGCCCCGGTGAGCGCCGGCGGCACCAGTCCACGCCCGTCGAAGGTCATCCTGGCGGCCATGACCTGCGCCCCATCCTTGCGGCAGAACAAGGGAACAAAGATGCTCGGCGGGTACTCTTGGTCATCTCCAACTAGGAGGCGGAGAGCCGCAGCCAGCTCACGGTTAGGCAGAGCTTCCGGACTCAGGCAAACCTTGTCCTCTTCGTCCCCAAGCCTCCACAAGGGGCGTGTACGCGCCTGAAGCGGGGCCACACGCAGCATCAGGAATTCCCTTAGGAGCATGGCTCCTGTCACCTTTGCCGCCTTCGCATTGCCTGGCTTCAGGTCGGCGTTCATCTGCTCCAGCACCAACGTCGCCCGCTCATCAGTGAGCTTCGTGCAAGACCACCCCTTGTCAGACTGGGGCATCTCCGTTGGCAGCACCAAGCGTGGGTGAACACACTTGGTGTCCATCATGACCCACTTGCTCCGGAAGCCGTCAACGTTCTTCCCAGCCTTCGAGATCGAGTTGGCCTTGCCGGCCGCGATGAAGTTGGCACACCCCGAGGTACGACCCTCATTGATCCGGAGGAAGAATAAGTGGCGCGATAGAGCCACGGATGGCATCATGCCAAGACACGCCTCGCTGTAGAAGGGGAAGATCGACAGGAGAAGGACAGAGTTGGGATGAAGATGAAGCACCTGCAGCCCGTAGTGGCCGAGGACCTCATAGAAGAAGTCAGAGAAGGGGGGATCCAGCCCCGCGATGATGCAGCTCATGAAGAAGGGGAAGAGGGTTCTTCCCTTGGGCTCCGGCATGGCAGAGCCGGCCCGGATCTCGGCCTCCCCCCTCTTGTTGCTTTCCCCCACCGTCAAGAGGTGTGGGGCGGCAAGGCTCTTCTCCGAGACGTTGGGCGCGTCGAGAGCTGGCTCGTACCAAGCCGGCGATGAGGCAAGCTTGACCTTCCGGGGCGCCATTGATCGCTGATGCGGAAGGGGATGGGAGTAGATCTAGAAATTTCAGAAACAAGAAGCAAGGAAGGGAATCTGGACCAAGGCGAAAGGAAGCAATGAAGGCAAGCGCTGTCTGCGCTAGCCTTTTGACAGTCAGGCAATTGCCGAGGCAGCATGGGGAAGCGGAGACGCCCACGTCCAATCAACCGCCACGCGTCGACCAAGGCCGTAGGCTGATGGGGCCCGTGGCGCTCCGCACTTGCCCTTTGGCTTCACCTTGAAGCCACGCCTGAGCACGCCTTGGGACCAGGGGCTACTATCGGTGTTCTAGGAACGGGGGTCCCCAAACTTGCCTGCATGTGGCCCACGGCATGGCCCTGCGAGTGGTCCCATATGACCCATCTTCATCAGCAAGGACTCAAGACCCTCATGAGGGGCCAAGCCTCGCGAGGCGGACGACGCAAGACCTCCTCAGGAGCGACCTCACCAGGCTGGCTCGCGAGGGGTGGAGAGATCAAGGCGAGGCAAACCACGTGAGGTTCCCATGACGTGAGCCATGACAATCAAGGCCAGGTGGGCGATAGAGCACACAGTGTCCTTGCTTCTACTTTGGTGCTAAGGAGGCAAGCGCAGGCAAGGAGTTCTGAGGCATTAGGCAAAGGTTTCCATATCGGTGCAACGAGACCAAGACCAACAGGATGGCAAGACGGAGGTCACCGTGGAGCCAAAGATGGCGTCACCACCAGAGCCTTTGGCGGGCGAAGAATACTTTTGTCAGGATAGGTTGTACTAGTTGTCCCCTTTCAAATTGGCCGTTGTGGCATCCCTTCCCGCTCAATATTTGGGAAGAGGACCAGGGCCTCTATAACTAGGACTAGCCACCACGTTAGGAGGGGAGAGACCTTCCACCCTCACCACCACAAGTCCACCAAGCACAAGAACACCTCTCCTCAAGAGGCTGTTCTTCCCCTTGTATTGTTCATCCTTAGCCCAAGAGGCAATCCACCACCACCACACTGGAGTAGGGTATAACACCACAACAGTGGCCCGAACTAGTATAAATCTTGTGTTTTGTGTGTTGTGAGTCCGCATGCCTATCCTAGAGATCGCGAAGTGTTTGAGGGCGTGATCGGTGAGGGAGAGATCTTCGCGCGCACCCTAGTGTTCGAACCTTAAGGGTTTTGCCGGAACCTGAAATCCGACACCCCTGAAGATCAAGGGCTGACTGGAAATTGTCGTTCATGGTAAAAGAGATCCAGTCAAGTCATACTCAATGTAAACTAACAATAATTCATGCAAATGAGAGCGGTGCTCTCCAACTGGTGCTTTTTAATAAGAGGATGATGACTCAGCATAAAAGTAAATAGATATGGCCTTCGTAGAGGGAAGCAGGGATTTGTAGAGGTGCTAGAGCTCGGTTTTGAAATATAGATGAATAATATTTTGAGCGGTATACTTTCATTGTCAACATAACAACCAAGAGATCTCGATATCTTCCATTCTACACACATTATAGGCGGTTCCCAAGCAGAATGGTAAACTTTATACTCCCTCACCACCAACAAGCATCAATGCATGGCTTTCCCAAAACAAAGGGTGGCTCCAACTAACAACAATCCTGGGGGAGTTTTGTTTGCAATTATTTTGATTTGATTTGAGCATGGGACTAGGCATCCCAGTGACCAGCCATTTTCTCGTGAGTGAGGAGCGGAGTCCACTCCTCTTGAGAATAACCTGCCTAGCATGGAAGATACAGACATCCCTAGTTGATACATGAGCTATTCAAGCATACAAAATAGAATTTTTATTTGAAGATCTAGAGTTTGGCACATACAAATTTACTTGGAACCGCAGGTAGATACCGCATATAGGTAGGTATGGTGGACTCCTATGGAATGACTTTTGGGTTTTATGGAGTTGGATGCACAAACAATATTCCCGCTTAGTACAAGTGAAGGCTAGAAAGAGACTGGGAAGCGACCAGCTAGAGAGTGACAACAGTCATGAACATGCAATAAAACTAACCAACACTGAATGCAAGCATGAGTAGGATATAATTCACCATGAACATAAATATCATGGAGGCTATGTTGATTTTGTTTCAACTACATGTGTGAACATGTGCCAAGTCAAGCCACTCGAATCGTTCAAAGGAGGATACCACCCCATCATACCACATCACAACCATTTTAATAGCATGTTGGCACGCAAGGTAAACTATTATAAACTCCTAGCAAATTAAGCATGGCATGAGCAACTATAATCTCTAATTGTCATTGCAAACATTTTTCACTCGTAATAGGCTGAATCAGGAACAATGAACTAATCATATTTACAAAAACAAGAAAGGTCGAATTCATACCGGCTTTTCTCATCTCAATTAGTTCATCATAAATCGTCATTATTGCCTTTCACTTGCACAACCGAATAGTGTGGATAATAATAATAGTGCATTTGCATTGGACTAAGCTAGAATCTGCAAGCATTCAATACAAGGGAGAAGACAAGGTAATATGGGCTCTTTGTTAGATCAACAATAATGTATAAGAGAGCCTCTCAGCATTTTCATCATGGTCTTCTCCTCTCAACCCCAAAGAACAAGAAAGAAATAAAACTATTTACACGGGAAAGCTCCCAACAAACAAAATAAGAACGAGAAATATTTTTAGGTTTTCTTTTTAATTACTACTACTACAGGCATGGAAAGTAAACTAGCTAAAAGCTACAACTAATTTTTTTGTTTTTCTTAAGGTTTTTCAAACACACAAAAAAACTTAAAAATAAATTAAACTAGCATGGATGATACAATGAAAAAGTATGAGCACCGACAACTGGCATGAGTGTGTGAACATGAATGTAATGTCGGTGAGAGATAGGTACTCCCCCAAGCTTAGGATTTTGGCCAAAGTTGGTCTATGCCCTTGGATGGCCTGGTAGATATCCGAAGTTGAAGCTGGGGTCGTATTGAGATGCATCAGCTACTGCCTGAAGAGCTGCAGCTTGCAGGCGAGCTGCCTCTATCCTCCTCTCGTACTCGTTTGCTTCCTCCCTGGTTACAACATATCTCCTTTTTGCCTGAAAGTCAATGAAAGTAGGAGCAAGGAGAGCAACATGGACGGTGCGCCGTTTGTCAAAGATTAGTCGGTACTGGAGGGACTGATCATTCCTCTCAACAAACTAATGATGAACCATAGCATTATAATCTAGATAAGTAGGAGGCAACTCAATATCATCCCCGCGTATGGTTATCTCAAGAAAATCAGCTAAACGGGTTACATAAATTCCACCGAACAAATCTCCATTAATAATATTATTATGCAACCTACGTGCAACAATGGCCCCAAGTTATATTGTCTATCTCCTAAAACAACACTCTTGAGAACACTAAGATCGGGAATGCACATGTGACATGCCTCGTCCTTACCATTAATGCATCTACCTATAAATAGAGCAAAATAATGTATGGCAGCAAAATGAATGCTCCCTATGGTAGCTTGCGTGATTTCCCTAGATTCCTCCACAGTTATACTAGCAAGAAAGTCTTTATATTCAGATTTGCGAGGCTCACTAGCACTACCCCATTGCGGGAGTTTACAAGCAGTATTAAAATCTTCTAAGCCCATGGTATAAGCTTTATCATAAAGATCAAATAGGATAGTTTGAGAATTGCGTGATGATGTAAATTTAAATCTTCTCACAAAGGAATCAGTTAGGTAGTGGTACTGAGGGAACTTATCTGCCACGAAGCCCTCAAGTTCAGCGTTACGCACATATGCTTCAAATTCCTCCTTAATTCCTGCCTAGACCATGAAATTTTCTGACGGCCATTCACAAGGACGCACTTGAGCTTCTCTTGGTAGTTCATGGTCCGGCTCACGTATCGCGGGCCTTGGTCCTTGCTTCCTTGAGGAACCACCTTGGTACATTTTCCTAAACATATTTCTTCCTTTGAAAAATTTCTAAAATTTTTAGTATCTCAAAATAAAAGTGAACCAAACTCAACAAGATTGATAGTAACTACTCCTACAAGTGCCTAGAGGCCATATCATGCATTAAAACTACTTTTGACCACATAAATTTGACATGCAAGCTCAAGAATAGGGTCACCTAAGCAGCAAAAATTTGCAATAAATAAAGCACTAGAAAAAAACTAATTGGACCATTGGAGGAGTCACATACCGAAAAACAATCCCCCAAAGCAGTTTTGTGAGAGGAGCATTGAGCAAGGAGATCGAAAATGGCAGCAAGATGAGCTAGAACTCAGGTTTGTGCTGGTGGGTGATTTTTTTTGGAGCAAGACGAAGTGTGTGGGTGCAAGGATAAGTGGAGGGGACCCATGTGGGGTCCACGAGGCAGGGGGGCAGCACCCAGGGGGTAGGGCGCACCCTCCACCCTCATGGGCACGTGGTGGGTCCCCCTGGTGTGTACTCAGTGCCAAATATTCTCAAATATTCTTGAAAAAAATCATATTTCATTTTCAGGACATTTGGAGAACTTTTATTTTTGGGGTATTTTTTTATTGCAAGGATAATTCAAAAAATAGGCAGAAAATACTATTTTTGCTTTATTTAAACTAAATAACAGAAAGTAAAAGGAGGGTACAGAAGGTTGTGCTTTCTACTTCATCCATCTCATGCTCATCAAAAGGAATCCACTAACAAGGTTGATCAAGTCTTGTTAACAAACTCATTCCGAATTGCATGAAACCGGAGAAATTTCAAATAACACTAGGTTACCTCAATGGGGATATGCACGTCCCCAACAATAATAATATCATATTTCTTCTTGACAGTAGGAAGAGGAAATTCAAAACTTGCAATAGTAATCGTTGAAATTTTTCCAATAGAATTGATACTGTGGACTTGAGGTTGTTTCCTCGGAAAGTGTACTGTATGCTCATTACCATTAACATGAAAAGTGACATTGCCTTTGTTGCAATCAATAACAACCCCTGCAGCATTCAAAAAGGGTCTTCCAAGAATAATGGACATACTATCATCCTCGGGAATATCAAGAATAAAAAAGTCCATTAAAATAGTAACGTTTGCAACCACAACAGGTACAACCTCACAAATACCGACAGGTATATCAGTTGATTTATCTGACAATTGCAAAGATATTTCAGTAGGTGTCAACTTATTCGAATCAAATCTATGATATAAAGAGAGAGGCATAACACTAACACCGACTCCAAGATCACATAAAGCAGTTTTAAAATAATTTCTTTTAATCGAGCATGGTATAGTTGGTACTCCTAGATCTCTAAGTTTCTTCGGTATTCCACCCTTAAAAGTATAATTAGCAAGCATGGTGGAAATTTCAGCTTCCGATATCTTTCTTTTATTTGTAACAATATCTTTCATGTACTTAGCATAAGGATTCATTTTAAGCATATCAGTCAAACGCATACGCAAAAAGATAGGTCTAATCATTTCAGCAAAGCGCTCAAAATCCTCATCATCCTTTTTCTTGGATGGTTTAGGAGGAAAAGGCATGGGTTTCTGAACCCATGGTTCTCCTTCTTTACCGTGCTTCCTAGCAACGAAGTCTCTCTTATCATAACGTTGATTGTTTGATTGTGGGTTATCAAGATCAACAGCAGGTTCAATCTCTACATCATTATCATTGCTAGGTTGAGCATCAACATGAACATCATCATTAAAATTATCACTAGGTTCATACCAGATTGTGTTTCAGCATCAGAAATAGAAATATCATTCGGATTCTCAGGTGTGTCAACAACAGGTTCACTAGAAGCATGCAAAGTCGTATCATTTTTCTTTTTCTTCCTTTTAGAAGGACTAGGTGCATCTACAATAGTTCTCTGAGAATCCTGCTCAATTCTCTTAGGGTGGCCTTCAGGATACAAAGGTTCCTGAGTCGTCTTACCCCCTCTAGTCATAACTCTAACAGCATTATCATTTTTCTTTTTATTGAATTCATTGAGCAAATCATTCTGAGCTTTAAGTACTTGTTCTACTTGAGTGGTAACCATAGAAGCATGTTTACTAATAAGTTTAAGTTCACCTTTAACACTAGCCATATAATCACTCAAGTGTTCAATCATATAAGCATTATGTTTCAATTATCTACCAACATAAGCATTGAAGTCTTCTTGGTTGACCATAAAATTATCAAACTCATCTAAGCATTGGCTAGCAAACTTACTAGGCGGGATTTCAGCTTTATCATATCTATAGAGATAATTTACCTTTACTACCTATCTCGGGTTATCAAGACCATGTATTTCTTCAATAGGTGGTAAATTCTTAACATCTTCAGCTTTAATACCTTTTTCTTTCATTGATTTCTTTGCCTCTTGCATATCTTCAAGACTAAGAAATAGAATACCCCTTTTCTTCGGAGTTGGCTTAGGAGTTGGTTCAGGAAGTGTCCAATTATTTTCATTAGTCAACATATTATTCAAAAGCAATTCAGCTTGATCAACAGTTCTTTCCCTGAAAACACAACCAGCACAACTATCCAGGTGGTCTATGGAAGCATCGGTTAGTCCATTATAAATGATATCAAGTATTGCATTTTTCTTGAGAGGATGATCAGTCAAAGCATTAAGTAATCGGAGAAGCCTCCCCCAAGCTTGTGGGAGACTCTCTTCTTCAATTTGCACAAAATTATATATTTCCCTTAAAGCGGCTTGTTTCTTATGAGTGGGGAAATATTTAGCAGAGAAGTAATAAATCATATCCCGGGGACTACGCACACAACCATGATCAAGCAAATTAAACCATGTTTTAGCATCACCCTTTAATGAGAATGGAAATAGCTTAAGGATATAATAATAGGGAGTTTTCTCATCATTAGTGAACAGGTTGGCTATATAATTTAATTTAGTAAGATGTGCCACAACAGTTTTAGATTCATAGCCATAAAAAGGATCATATTCATCCAAAGTAATTATCTCACGATCGGCAGAGAAATCATAATCCTTATTAGTGATAAAGATAGGTGAAGTAGCAAAAGCGGGTCATATTTCATTCTAGCATTCAAAGACTTTTCTTTAAGCTTAGCTAATAATTTCTTAAGATCAAATCTATCATTGCAAGCTAAGAAGTCTCTAGCAGTTTCTTCATCCATAACATAACCCTTAGGTACAACAGGCAATTCATATCTAGGGGGAGAATCTTCATGATCACTTTCATCAATATTATCAGTTTCAATAATTTCATTCTCTCTAACCCTAGCTAGTTGTTCATCAAGATATTCACCTAGTGGCACAACATTATCAAACATAGAAGTAGTTTCATCATAAGTATCATGCAAAGCAGAAGTGGCATCATCAATAACATGCGACATATCAGAATGAATAGCAGGAGTAGGTGTCACAAGTTTACTCAAAACAGAAGGTGAATCAAGTGCAGAGCTAGATGGCAGTTCCTTACCTCCCCTCCTAGGTGAGGGAAAAATCTTGGTTCTTTTATCTTTCAAGTTCTTCATAGTGATCAGCAGATATAAATTCCAAGTGACTCAAAGAATAGAGCTATGCTCCCCGGCAACGGTGCCAGAAAATAGTCTTGATAACCCACAAGTATAGGGGATCGCAACAGTTTTCGAGGGTAGAGTATTCAACCCAAATTTATTGATTCGACACAAGGGGGGCCAAAGAATATTCTCAAGTATTAGCAGGTGAGTTGTCAATTCAACCACACCTGGAAACTTAATATATGCAGCAAGGTATTTAGTAGCAAAGTAATATGATAGTAATGGTAACGGTGGCAAAAGTAACGGTAGCAGTTATGTAGTGATTGTAACAGTGGCAGCGGAAAAGTAACTAAGCGAAGAACAATATATGAAAAGCTTGTAGGCAATGGATCAGTGATGGATAATTATGTCGGATGCAATTCCTCTTGCAATAGTTATAGCATAGGGTGACACAGAAGTTCTTGTCATTCCTTGAGCATCAAGCTCCTCACATATGATTTTTTCCATATGTACCTTTTCTTTGCCATTGTATGCATCGATATGACTTAAGTTTTGGCCAAGATGGGTTGCCTGACTCCTGTGCTTATGCCCTACGTTCCCGTTAGTTTGGCTAGGGCATAAAGGGAGCACCTCTGCGATTGTTACCACCGGGTCATCCAGACGTGTACCTCAGACTAGGTGAAGCCTAAAGCTAGCGTTCTTAAGGGAATATTCGGTCAGCAAATTAAAGATGTTTTTTAAATGCTCTCTCCATTATGCACCCCCAGAAGTTATACAAACCGTGGTGGTCACATCACCATTCGGACATGCGCATTAAATGCATGCACACCCAGGGAAAGGAACCCTTAACGGAACTATTCTCTCTGAAAGATGTTTCTTATGATACCAATGTAATATAACATAGCTAGCCGGATACAACTTGTTTGTTCAAGCAACTATGACCCCTATGCCTAGTTTTCCAGGAATACCCCGGCCTATTCGGCTGCGACGGTATTCGGAAACACTCCGCACCTTCGGGACCGGAGGTTGAAGCGAAAAGGTCTGCCATGACAAATGATATACAATTCAGCTAGATGAGGAAAGCACACAGTCACTTGGACTCGAAAACCTCCTCCTCCACACCTTCCAACATGCAGTCTAACTTACAATCCTGTTGGGAATATTTGGCGGCCACCTCTACTTGGTCATATACTAAACTAACGAGAATTTCTTCCCCATTCGACCCTACCGGTCCGACACGAGTCATGTGATTAGGATCCAGCTTGGTATATCGCGTCTTCACCATGGCCCAGGCCTCTTGCGCACCCTCTCGGCATACCGATATCTTCCACAGCCGGATACACCACCACGCTCCCTTGAACAGCTATACCAGCTGCTCCATGCTTCCTGGAGGGGGTCGGATGGCCATAAAGCCTTGGCTACACTCCGCATCACTTACCGAGCTTGCTCGTGCAACTGTGACAGCCCTTGCAAAACATCACTCGATGATTCGGACGCCTCCTCTTCGGGGAGGTTCGTCAAAACACCTGCAATTACAGCTATGTCAACTACCGTCAGCTCCAAAACTGTTATAAAACAAAAGTGGCCACATACTGAATATGCCGCCTCGCAGCTTCTTGTTCTCCTTCATGGAGTCAGCTCTTCGTCCATCTTTCGGTTCTTCGCCCAGTTTGGAGTTCGAGTCCTGGAGTTTCTTTTTCTCTTGAATGACTTTTGTCAATACATGCTCACCCGCTGCTAGTAGCTTTTTGGCTCCGTGTTCTTCGCTTCGAGCGGCGTCCAGCTACTATTGCACTTGGTCTAATGGCCAACCACAAAGATTAGCACCCAGATTCGCACCATCGGTGTATCATTATGAATTCTCGATAGAAGGAAACATCACCGGGAGATGCCTTGTATTTCTCCAGTTCAGCGTTGGAAGCAAGCAGCCAACGCTGACACTTTTCCAGCTCCTGAGCTAGCTGGGTGTTCTTCTCCGTAAGCACCTGGTCATACATTGATCCTTAAATCAATTGTTTCAACTCTTTTAAATCTTGGGGGCTACTGGCATATGGTTATCATAGTCAGACAAAATAAATTTACCTGCACATCTTTCAAATGTTGCTTTGTGGCCCTGTTAATCCCATCTCGAGCAGCTCGGATGTACGCATCGGCCAAGTTGAAGGCGTTAAACGACTCTTCGGAAAAGCCAGGGTCTTGTAAAATGGCCCGGCGGCGCCGATGATTCATCACACTCTCCACTTTAGAGTTGGTAACGGATACATCATCCGTGTCCTCGGCCGAAGGACAGTCCGGCTTCGCCTCCGCATTGGCCCCCGTCTTCATGATAGGATTTGAATCCTGGCCGCGGGAAGTACGGCCGCTCGAGCCTCCAGATACGGTCCGGCACATCTTTCTCCCAACACATGATTAACAGGAAGGTCACGGTTGGACGTGACTGCTCAGGTGCAGGTTGGCGAATTCATACCTCTTCAATGACGGCACAACCGTATCTTCGTTTGCTTTCCTCTTGGAAGGCTCACCCAGAGTGCAGGATGCCCTCTTCGGAGGTACCCTTGGAGTAGTACGGCGCGCCAAACCCTTCCCCTTTTGAGCACAAGATAGTGCGATGGGTAAGAAGGAAGGAGAGATCTCTTTTGAATAAGGTGTGTTCAGATCACTTACGTGTGAAGCTGGAAGAAGACCGGGGTAGTCGGCGATGATGGCCACTTCTGTGCCATCGTAGCTCGTCTGGTAAACGCCCCCTCCGCAAGCACCACAAATATATCCGGATCCTCTTTGAACCCGGGATCGAGCTCTCGATTGTGGTCCTCCGGCTGTGGGGCGGGACTATAAAATCTCTCGGTGACCTTTGCCAGTGCTGTCATAAGCAAACGGGCTAGAAGTTTATCAAAGGCATTTCGGAGATGGAAGAAGTAAAACTAGAGGGGTCGGGCCTTACCCAGCTGGGAGGGTTATACATAGAGTACCCGTCTCTACATTTGATGCGGAGAAATTCCTTTTCCTCCCCTTTGAACAGTTTGGCTAATATCTTAGCCAAAGCGGCAGGGGTATCCAGACCTTTCCGGCCGCAGCGAGAGGCATCGTCCTCCCCATTGTATTGCCACATGGGAAGCCCTCTGTATTGGAGCGGCTGAACCCCTCGCGCTATGGAAATCGCCATAACCTCGATTACTACGAGTCTAGACTGGGTGAGCTCTTTTATCCTGCTCATCAGCTGATGAACCTCCGCGTTGTCTTCCTCTTCAAGACTCCGGGGACGCCAACTGTGGCGTTTCTTCAGTGGGACGTGCGCAAATTCAGGAAGACCCTTTCGAATTGGGTCGGGAAGCGTAACGTCCTCTAGATAAAACCATTCGGAGGGCCATTCATCAAGTGCCTTCCTTGGTGTGCCGGATGGATATCCAGTATCGGCGATGCGCCATATTTCGGCTTCGACCACTTCAAATATTGACCCTTCGTGATTGCGTGGGACGAGACAGAACAACTTCCTCCACAACTCGAAATGAGCCTCGATGCCCAGGAAAAGTTCGCATAAAGCGACGTAACCCGCAATGCATAGAATAGTGGCCGGAGTGAAGTTGTGCAGCTGGAGGCCGTAGTATTCCAGAAGCCCTCGGAGGAAGGGATGGATTGGAAATCCAACACCTCATAGAAAGTAGGGGACAAAACATACTCGCTCCCCCCGGACGGATTGGGGAAGTCCTTTGCCCGAGTCCCCTCATTGAAGAAAGCTAGCCCCGTTCGAATAGGGACTAGGTCTGCATGGGGAAGGAATCCCTGTGTTTGCAACTTCGTCAATCGGCTATGAGACACGGAACACCTCTCCCACTCGACTTTCTCTGGGCGGGATGAGCGAAGGAGCTGGGAACACAAGCCATGCTGGTATGGTTTCTCCCAAGCAGTCTCTAGGGATTTCTTCTGCGTAGCGCTGAATGGATCTGGGATCCAATCTCTTTAAATAGGTGCTCTTCCTCGCATGGATAGGGTGTTATTCACAAAATACCCTGACTTTCCACATTCACTCGACATGTGGAGGACGAAGATTAGTCAAATGCGTAGAAGCCAAGGAGGCGACATTGGATCGATGGCCGAATACATTACTTGGGGATCAGTGAAGGGGGAACCCGCCTTGCAATGCCGAAGACAATATGTGCCGAGCACCTCGCTATTGAAGACTGGTTCAGGGGCTACTGAGGGAGTCCTGGACTAAGGGGTCCTCAGGCATCTGGCCTATTATCCATGGGCCGGACTGATGGGTTGTGAAGACATGAAGGCCGAAGACTGCACCGTGTCCGGGTTGGGCTCTACTTGACATGAAGGCCGAAGAGTGCACCGTGTCCGGGTTGGGCTCTACTCAGGCAAGCTTGGCGACCGAAGATTCCTTCTTATGTAACAGACTCCATGTAAACCCTAGATCCCCTCGGTGTCTATATAAACCAAAGGGGATTGTCCGGAAGGACCACATATACTCATTAACATATTCATAGGCTAGACTTCTAGGGTTTAGCCATTACGATCTCGTGGTAGATCAACTCTTGTAATACTCATATTCATCAAGATCGTTCAAGCAGGAAGTAGGGTATTACCTCCATAGAGAGGGCCCGAACTTGGGTAAACATCGTGCCCCCTTCTCCCGTTACCATCGATCCTAGACGCACAGTTCGGGATCCCCTACCCGAGATCCGCCGGTTTTGACACCGACACACACCATTACGCTGTGGTGTTCCAGGTGGCGTGAGTTGCGAAACTATTCCACATTGTTTTAAATGAAGACCAAACTCGTAACTCAAATATTCTCCTCCACAATCAGATCGCAGAAACTTTATTTTCTTGTTACGATGATTTTCCACTTCACTCTGAAATTCTTTGAACTTTTCAAATGTTTCAGACTTATGTTTCATCAAGTAGATATACCCATATCTGCTCAAATCATCTGTGAAGATAAGAAAATAACGATACCCGTCGCGAGCCTCAACACTCATCGGATTGCATACATCAGTATGTATTATTCCGAGTAAGTCAGTTGCTTGCTCCATTGTTCCGGAGAACGGAGTTTTAGTCATCTTGCCCACGAGGCATGGTTCGCAAGCATTATATGATTCATAATCAAGTGATTCCAAAAGCCCATCAGCATGGAGTTTCTTCATGCACTTCACACCAATATGAACGGAGTTTTAGATGTAGAGGTAGCGTGCCGACCGCGATCACATCGACTTTGGAACCATTTCCCACGCGCATCATCACCTCATCCTTTGCCAATCTTCGCTTAATCCGCAATCACTATTTCGATTTGCAAATATTAGCAACAGAACCAGTATCAAATACCCAGGCACTACTGCGAGAATTAGTAAGGTACACATCAATAACATGTATATCACGTATACCTTTGTTCACCTTACCATCCTTCTTATCCGCCAAATACTTGGGGCAGTTCCACTTCCAGTGACCAGTATGCTTGCAGTAGAAGCACTCAGTCTCAGGCTTGGGTCCAAACTTGGGTTTCTTCTCCTGACAACAACTTGTTTGATGTTCTTCTTGAAGTCCCCTTCTTCTTCCATTTGCCCCTTTTCTTGAAACGGGGGGTCTTGTTGACCATCAACACTTGATGCTCCTTCTTGATTTCTACCTCCGCAGCCTTTAGCATTGCGAAAGAGCTCGGGAATTGTCTTATCCATCCCTTGCATGTTATAGTTCATTACGAAGCCCTTGTAGCTTGGTGGCAGTGATTGAATAATTCTGTCAATAACACTATCATTCAAAAGATTAACTCCAAATTGAATTAAGTGATTGTTATACCCAGACATTCTGAGTATATGCTCACTGACAGAACTATTCTCCTCCATCTTGCAGCTGTAGAACTTATTGGAGACTTCATATCTCTCAATCCGGACATTTGCTTGAAATATTAACTTCAACTCCTGGAACATCTCATATGCTCCATGACGTTCAAAACGTCGTTGAAGTCCTGGTTCTAAGCCGTAAAGCATGGAACACTAAACTATCGAGTAGTCATCAGCTTTGCTCTGCCAGACGTTCATAACATCTGGTGTTGCTCCTGCAGTAGGATTGGCACCTAGCGGTGCTTCCAGGACGTAATTCTTCTGTGAAGCAATGAGGATAATCCTCAAGATACGGACCCAGTCCATGTAATTGCTACTGTCGGTGTCAAAACCGGCGGATCTCGGGTAGGGGGTCCCGAACTATGCGTCTAAGGCGGATGGTAACAGGAAGCAGGGGACATGATGTTTACCCAGGTGGGCCCTCTTGATGGAGGTAATACCCTACATCCTTCTTGATTGTTCTTGATGATATGAGTATTACAGGAGTTGACCTACCACGAGATCGTAGAGGCTAAACCCTAGAAGCTAGCCTATGGTATGATTGTCTGTTGTCCTACGGACTAAACCCTCTGGTTTATATAGACACCGGAGGGGGCTAGGGTTACACAGAGTCGGTTACAAGGGAGGAGATCTACATATCCGTATTGCCTAGCTTGCCTTCAACGCCAAGGGAAGTCCCATCCGGACACGAGATGAAGTCTTCAATCTTGTATCTTCATAGTCCAACAGCCGGCTGTCCGGAGACCCCCTAATCCAGGACTCCCTCAGTAGCCCCTGAACCAGGCTTCAATGACGATGAGTCCGGCGCGCAGATTTGTCTTCGACATTGCAAGGCGGGTTCCTCCTCCGAATACTCCATAGAAGATTTTGAACACAAGGATAGGGTCCGCCTCTGCAAAACAAGTTCCACATACCACCGTAGAGAGAATAATATTTCCACAAATCTAATCTGCTGACATGTTTTGACAGCACGACATCACGCCATGGCCCGGTCATTATCCGAACTGTTTTTCTCAACCAGCACCACAGATATTGCGAGGCGGTTTTCTTGACACTACTTGTCAAAGAAGAGATCGTGTCCCCCTTATTACAGGATTCTCATCAATACGGACGTGGGTAACCCAACCGTGCCATCAATTACGGCGTTTGGGGAATAAGTGATTTTACCAGGGAAGTGGGGAGGCGCATCGCCTCTTCCGCCCCTACAAAGGGACAAGGATTCACCCTTTTTTACCCACGCCTTCTTCCTCCTTGCTTACCCATTCTCGCACGCTCAAGCTCCAGCGCCCAAGTTTGAGTCTTTCTTCTCAAACCACTCCAAGCATGTCTGGAGCGGGAGGCAAGTGGATGGTCTCCTCCGTACACGGAGGAGAACATGACAAAGTTACGGGAAGCCGGATATCTAGCCGCATGTATCGCACAACGGCTGCCAGATGCAGGGCAGCTCATCCCTACGCCTGAACCCCATGAGAGGGTAGTTTTTCTTACCCATTTCATTCGCGGACTGGGATTTCCCCTCCACCCGTTTGTTCGTGGGCTCATGTTCTACTACGGGCTGGACTTTCATGATCAGGCCCCCAATTTCATCCTCGACATCTCGACATTTATCATCGTGTGAGAGGCCTTCCTCCACGTCAGGCCCCACTTCGGCTTGTGGCTGAAGACCTTCAATGTTAAACCGAAGGTGGTGGTCGGCCAGCAAGCAGAGTGCAGAGGCGCCATGGTGGGAAAATGCCTAACGTCACCTAGCTCGAAGACTCCTATGTGGAGACCATAAAGGGATGGCAATCGGGGTGGTTCTACATCACCGAGCCGCGCGACACCAACTGGGTGGCGGCCCCCAAATTTCGATCCGGAATCCCCATGCGGCTCACTTCTTGGAAAGAGAAGGGCGTGTCCTAGGGTTCTTTGGTAGAGCTGACCGGACTCCAGACCTGCATCAGGAACATGGTGAGCAAGAAAATCAAGCTTGTCAACGTGGTTCAGGTCATGCTCTTCCGCCGGATTCTCCCCTGTCAACGACGGGCATTCAATTTGTGGGAGTTCGACCAGGCCTAGCACCATATGTTGCGAGAGCTCTACGACATGACGCACAAGGTGTCAGGACCCCGACTCGATGTCACATCGATCTAGCCGGTAACACTTCATATCACTTTGCGGCCTCACGCACGGTATTCCCACGGGTGTCGCCTTACCTTTGCCCGGGACCGTTTGCGCCTTTTGGCTCACGTATATGATAGTGTCGCTAGCATCCATATGATAAAGAGCCCGGGCTGACATGACTAGTCGTAAACCCAAAGTGGCACAGACTTACAGGGACAGGCATCCATGACCCAGCTTCGAACGTGTCGGTCATCAGCAAGTGGGTCCGGGCTGTAGCACTGGGCTAGCAGGACTCCGGTAAACCGGGCTGTAGCGGGCTAACAGGACTCCGGTACTCAAAGCGTGACATTTCCCCGAAGGGACAGACACAGGAACGAAGAAGGACACATGCCGGCCAGCCTAAGTGTTCCAGAGCAGTAGCAAGCTACCATGGCTCAGCGGTAACACTAGGAGACATTTCCCGGTAAGAGAGGCTACTAAAGATAAACAACTAGATAGTCAGATCCCACACATACCAAGCATTTCAAACATACACACAATATGCTCGATATGTGCAAATACAACGAAGCATCACAACATGACTCTATGACACAAGTACTTTATTTAAGGCTCAGGGAGCCATACATATCATACACACAGGTACGGGTCACACGACCCAACATACAAGTCATACAGTCATACAAGCCAACAGCGGAAGTAACTTGTCTGAGTACAGACAACTAGTAAAATAAAAGAGGCTTGGAAGCCTAACTATACTATGTGGTCCATCACAAGCTCAGGGTCACCACCTGGGTCTTTAGCCTACTCGTTGATGTCAACGTCTACATAGAACCCATCAGAAGGGGTTGCAGCGTCTTCTGTAAAAATGTAGATTATAGCAACATGAGTACAAAGGTACTCAGCAAGACTTACATCAGATCCTACATACATGCATAGTATCAAGAAGGGTTGGTGGAGTTATTGCAGCAAGCCAGCTTTGACTCCTGGCTAGACTATCCTACGATACTCCATTTGAAATAGTTTTGCGCACTCGAGTCCACTATTCACCACTTCAATACACTACCGAGGATCCACCTCCGTCTTCCTACGGAAGAGCCATCCTCGGCACTCACACTTATCTTGAGGCTTTTAATAGTTTCCATTTACTTGTCTATGAACTGTATAGGCAACCAAGTAGTCCTTTACCGCGGACGCGGCTATTCGAATAGATCATGATAACCCTGCAGGGGTGTACTTCTTCATACACGCTCTCACCACTTATCGTCGCTTACACGACATGTACTCGGCAACCTTCAAGCGGAAGCCCAACGTGGGTGTCGGCCACGACCTACCTAATCACCTAAGCCTCCAGTCCAGGTTTATCGCCTATTCAGGTTCCATCCGCAGGGAGTCCGGCCGAGGTTTCCCATACGGCCCCGAACGATGTGAACAGGGTTCCCGAGATACCTAACGGGTATTCGGTACACCGTGCCACGTACCTACCGCATCACAGCCCACCCCTACGGTCAGCGCTGTCCACGGCCTCCAGTAGGCTACAAACACCAGAAACTACTTGCAACTCCTGGACGGAGAACTGGGGTGAATAAGAAGTCGAGAGGGTCCATTGGTTTCGGGCCCAATGCATGGTAGTAGCTGATTCTTAAATCACACATACAGATCTCAGTGCTTAAGGTCGGCTTCAATGAAACAACCCACCATGTACTCCTACATGGCCTCTCATCGATACCTTTACCAAATCGTGTTCACTACACCACTCTCATTACCGACATAATCATTTCACTCTAGCCCATCACCCAGATGAACCAGACCTGACACAACTCTAAGCATAGCAGGCATAGCAAGGTAGGAACAACACATACATATGGCTCAATCAACTCCTACACATGCTAGTGGGTTTCATCTAGTTACTGTGGCAATGACAGGTCATGCAGAGGAAATGGGTTCAACTACCGTAGCACACAGCAGTTTGAATCGCGTTGTCTTAATGCAGTAAAAGAGAGCAGGAGCGAGAACATGGGATTGTATCGATATGATCAAATGGTTGGTTGCTTGCCTGATGGTTCGTTGCACGGATACGATTCCTCGTTAGGGTAATCACGGTACTCCTCGGGGACAGATCCTGTCGCAAAGGATAACGATACACAGGCATCACCAAACAATGTGCAACAATATGATGCATGCATGAAACATGGCAATATGGGTGTGTTGGGCTAATGCAACTAAAACCAGAAGTGTTTGAGCAAATTTGAATCAAAGATTCAAATTCCAAATTCAAATATGGCCTTTTAAAGTGCCTTTTCTTGTTCTGATTAAAACATCAGCTTAACTTGTTTGATCATGCATGAAAATGGTACAGATGGATAGATTGGATTTTTCTGATCATTTTTCATATATTATTTGTCCAGTTTGGAGTTACAGAATAAAAGTTATGAATTTTTGAAGTTTAAATAATATTCTGGAATTTCCTGATTTAATTTAAATCCAGAAATTCAATTACTGCGTCAGCCTGACGTCACCGTGACATCAGCAGGTCAACAGAGCTGGCTCGGGTCAAACCTGACGTGTGGGGTCCACACGTCAGTGTCACAGGGGCTAATCCCGCGTTGACCCCGGGCTGGTTAGCTTTGACTAACCCCTGGGGCCCACTTGTCAGCGTCTGTAGGTGGTGGGTTAGTGGTTAATCAACTAGGCCACGTCAGCTCGCCGGAGTTCTGGCCGGCGGCGACCAACAGTGCGGCGGCGATAGTGGTTTTGGTCGTTTCGGCCACCAAATGGAACGTGGCGACCACCGGAGTGAAGCTGAGGACGACCCGCGGCTCTTGGCGGAGTCCGTTGGGGTCGGGGTGGCCGGAGTCGACGGCGGCGAGCTCGGCTGCGGCCGCCGGGGTTCGGTCGTGCACGGGAGTGGTGCTGGAGCTCGAAGTCGAGCAAGGTGAGGCGCTAGGGATGCTCTACTGGGTTCTGTGAACGCGTTGGACTCGCCGGGGTGACCAAATGGTCACCGGAGCTGCGTCGACGGCGAGCTCGGCGACGGCGGAGGTTCGGCCGAGGTGGGGATGCAGCTACGGTGAGGGAACGAGGGGAAGGAGAGGGGGAAACGGCTCGGGGGCTCACCGCGGTTGCAGTGGGCGTCGAAGCGGGCTCGGGGACGCGCTGGAGACGGCGAATTCGTCGGCGACGGTGGTCGGAGTCCGAAGAGGGGAACGGCGACGTGGCGGCGATGCAGGGCTTCCGGGGACTCGTGGAGCGGTGGGGAGGAAGAGGGAGTCGAGGCGGAGCTTCTGAGCTACTCGGGGGAGCGAGGGGTGGCCGGAGTCAGTGGCTACGGCGAACGGCGGCGACGGTGGTGTTCGGCCGAGAGCGAGAGAGAGCGAGGGAGAAACGGGGGGGGAGAGTGAGCGAGAGCAGGGGGGAGAGGCGTGGCGTCGTCCAGGGCGTCGAGCGAGGAGGGGAGGCCAGGCAAGCAGGCGAGCAGGTGGCGTGGCGCGGTGGCGCGCGCGCGCGCCGGCCACACTCCCCTCCCTCTGTCTGGACGAAGACGACAGAGGAGGGAGGTGGGCTGGGCTGGCTGGGCCAGCCAGCTGGCTGGGCTGAACAGGGAGGAGCCCAGGTAAGCTTCTCCCTTTTAGTTTTTTTCTGTTTTCTGTTTTATTTAATACTTCTGCAACTGTGTTGAATTAATTAAAATACCTAGGCAACTCCAAAATTCACCAAACTACTCCTGGTCCATAGTTGGATTATTTCCAACATGAAACATTTTAGTTTGGAGATATTTGAGCATTTAAATATTTTATATTATTTTAAATGCCCAAATTCAAATAGTTATGATTTAACTCAAGAACCCTAGGATGGCCTAGAAAAGTGTGCACCATTTTTGGCAGAGGTTCTGAACCAAGGCTAAAATGGTGGACATTTTAGAAGGGCATTTCAGGTTCATTGAAAAATTATTTTAGTAACCCTAATTGGTTTCAGAGGGAACTGGGGGTTCTGTCATCCCCATTTCAAGTTTCTGATGAAAGAATAAACATGATGCAACACTCTAATGCATGACTAGCTAGGGTGTGACAACTCACCCCCACTCAAAAGAATCTCGTCCCGAGATTTGGGTTCCTCCGAGAAGAAGGCGGGGTACTCGAGTCGAAGACGATCCTCCCTTTCCCAAGTTGCTTCATCTTCAGAATGGTGCGACCATTGAACCTTGAGAAACTTGATATTATGACGTCGCGTGGTACGCTCGGCTTGATCGAGGATACGAATGGGGTACTCTCGATATGTAAGATTATCTTGGAGATCAAGCGTTTCGTGGTCCACTTCACGGATAGGATCCGAGAAGCAACGCCTGAGTTGAGAAACGTGGAAGACATCGTGAACTCTGGAGAGGTGCGGAGGTAGTTCCAATTGGTAGGCAACTTCTCCTCGTTTGGCAAGAATGCGAAAAGGTCCAATGTAACGAGGAGCCAATTTGCCTTTGATACCGAAGCGATGGGTTCCCTTTAGAGGGGTGACCCGAAGATAAGCCTTCTCGTCAACCTCGAAAGTCATAGCCTTATGTTTTCGGTCATATTGACTCTTTTGACGAGATTGGGCTGTTTTCAACTTTTCACGAACGATACGAACTTGTTCTTCTGCTTCCTGAATCATATCCGGGCCAAAGAATTGTCTTTCCCCGGTCTCTGACCAGTTAAGGGGTGTTCGACATCGTCGTCCATAGAGAACTTCAAAAGGGGCTTTACCCAAGCTAGATTGATAGCTGTTGTTGTAAGCGAATTCGGCAAATGGAAGGCACTTCTCCCAGTCCATTCCGAAAGAGATAACGGAGGCTCGAAGCATGTCTTCTAGAATTTGGTTGACGCGTTCCACTTGACCACTTGACTGAGGGTGGAAAGCGGTGCTAAAGGAGAGACGGGTTCCCATAGCATTTTGGAAACTTTCCCAAAATCGAGAGGTGAAAAGACTTCCTCGATCCGAATTGATTTCCAAAGGAACACCATGGAGGGACACTATTCGGGAGATGTATAAGTCTGCTAGCTGACTAGCGGTTATACTCTCACGAACAGGTAGGAAATGAGCTACTTTGGAAAGACGATCGACCACGACGAAGATAGCATTATTCCCTCTCTTGGTCCTGGGAAAACCGGTAATGAAATCCATACCAATTTTATCCCATTTCCATTCAGGAATAGCTAAAGGTTGAAGGGTGCCAGCAGGCCGTTGATGCTCTGCTTTTACACGACGACAGACGTCGCAATTGGCAATATATTGAGCAATTTCTCTCTTCATCCTAGTCCACCAGAACCTCTGGCGTAGGTCCTGATACATTTTAGTGCTACCGGGATGAATGGTGAGAGGAGATTCATGAGCCTCCTTAAGGATCAACTGCCGTAGATGCTGGTTCTTGGGAACCACTAGACGGTTCTCAAAGTACACAACACCATGATCATTTGTGGAGAAACAACTAGCACCTCCGCTAGCAATGTTCTCCTTGATCTTAGCTATTCCCTTATCTCGCTTCTGGGCAGCAATGATTTGATCCGTAAGAGTAGGTTTTGCCACCAAGGTGGAGAGAAAACCTTGAGGTACAATGTGAAGGTTAAGCTTCCGAAATTCCTCATGGAGAAGCGGTTGACTTTGTTGTAACATCAGGTTGTTACAATAAGATTTACGACTTAGCGCATCAGCCATGACGTTGGCTTTCCCTGGGGTATAGGTTATCCCTAAGTCGAAGTCTGTGATCAATTCAACCCAACGTCTTTGCCTGAGATTCAGATCCGGTTGGGTGAAAATGTACTTCAGACTTTGGTGATCAGTGAATATTTCGCAACGATTACCGAGGAGGTAATGTCGCCAGGTCTTAAGGGCATAGACTACGGCTGCGAGTTCCAGATCATGAGTAGGATAATTCTCCTCATGTGGGTGCAATTGCCGTGAAGCGTAAGCAATTACGTGTCGATCTTGCATGAGAATGCAACCTAGTCCTTGTCGCGAGGCGTCGCAGTAGATAACAAAGTCTTTGGAGAAGTCTGGTGGTACCAGCACGGGAGCAGAAGTCAGGCGTCTTTTCAGTTCCTGAAAGCTGTGCTCACATTGTGGGGTCCATTCGAACTTCTTATCTTTCTTGAGGAGTTCGGTTAGAGGTTTAGCAACTTTGGAGAAGTTCTCGACAAAGCGACGGCAATAGCTCGCTAAGCCTAGAAAACTCCGAACTTGCTTGACCGATTCGGGTGGAGTCCAGTCAAGGACAGCTTGAACTCGCTCAGGGTTAACAGCAATACCTTTACCAGATATTACATGACCCAGATAGGTCACTTCTGGCAACCAGAATTCACATTTAGAAAATTTGGCATAAAGGCGATGCTCTCGAAGTTTCTGCAACACTAGCCTTAGATGTTCGGCATGTTCTTCCTCGTTCTTGGAGTATATGAGTATATCATCGAGATAAACTACGACGAATTTATCCAAATACTCCATGAAGATTGAGTTCATTAACCGAGAAAAAGTGGCTGGAGCGTTGGTTAAACCGAAGGACATGACGGTGTACTCGTATTGGCCGTAACGAGTAACAAAGGCCGTTTTAGGAATGTCCCCGTTTCTGATTTTGATTTGATGGTAGCCCAACCTCAAATCCATCTTGGAGAAGACTGAGGATCCAGCGAGCTGATCATACAGATCGTTGATCCTGGGAAGCGGGTATTTGTTCTTGATTGTGACCAAATTGACCGGCCGGTAATCTACAACCATTCGGTCCGTACCATCCTTCTTCTTAACGAATAGGACGGGGCAAGCCCACGGAGATGAACTAGGGCGGATGAAACCCTTTTTCAAGGATTCATCGAGTTGTTTCTTAAGCTCGGCTAGTTCTAGGGGTGCCATCTTATAAGGTCTTCTAGCAATCGGAACGGTTCCGGGAATGAGGTCTATTACGAACTCAACATCCCTGTCAGGTGGGAACCCCTGGCAATTCCTCTGGAAAGACATCCGGAAAGTCACGGAACTACCGGAACGTCCTCAAGGTCTGGCAAAGGGCTGGCGTTAAGAGAATATAATTGTCGCTTGGCTATTCGAGTCAAAACATTGACTATCTTCCCCGAAGGATGGGTGAGTTGAACGGTCCTAGAGAAGCAATCAATTTTGGCTTGATGAGCTGACATCCAGTCCATACCCAAAATGATATTAATATCTGAAGATTTAAGGGCTATCAAGGATGCAAGGAAAACAAGTCTGTCGACTTGGATTTCATTTCCATGACTTACCCTAGAGGTCTGCCATTTGGACCCAGGGGTTAGAGATTACCATAGTGGACGGCAGATCACAGAATGCAACGTTATGCAAACGAGCATAATTTTCAGATATAAAGGAATGAGAGGCTCCTGTATCGAAAAGAACAGATGCCGGGTGGCAATTAACAAGAAGCGTACCGAGAACGACGTTGGGGTCTTCTTGAGCTTCTTCGGCAGAGATACAGTTGACATGGCCACGTGAAGCGGTGACCGGTTTGGCATGAAACACCTTCCCTGTCGGCTTGCCACGGCCAACAGCTTTAGCAGATTGATTGGGGTTGGTCTGGGGACACTCACGCATATAGTGACCAGATTCCCCACACTTGAAACAAGTCACGGAACTGGTACGTGGAGGAGCATTATTGGTTGGACCCCCATAGGGCTTGGCCGGTGCAGACTGTTGAGCAGGGCGAGGCGCCTGGAAAGATGGCCTCGGTGTGAACCTGGGTGGCAGGGCGGTGTTGGGTACCCACACGCGGCGCTTCTGAGGACCAGCACCGGATGAGGAACCCATGTCGCGTCCATGCTTGCGTGTTGCGTCATAATCAGTCTGACCAGTTTCAGCACTGATGGCTTTGTTGACAAGTTTCGGAAAAGATGTGCACTCATGCAGACGGAGGTCGCGGCGAAGCTCAGGACTAAGGCCCTTACGGAACCTTGCTTGCTTCTTGGCGTCAGTAGACACTTCCTCAGTTGCATATCGTGCGAGCTTACCAAACTCCCTGCTATAGGCATCCACAGAAAGTCGGCCTTGGGTGAAATTGCAAAATTCTTCACGCTTACGGTCCATGAGACCCTCCGGAATGTGGTGTTCACGGAAAGCCTCACTGAATTCAGCCCAAGTTGTGACATGGCCCGCTGGGCGCATAGCTCCATAATTCTCCCACCATAGACTGGCGGGGCCTTCAAGGTGATATGCAGCAAAGGTGACCTTGTCAGCCTCCGCTACCAGCGCGGAACGCAGCTTGTGAGAATACTGCGAAGCCAGTCATCAGCGTCGAGAGGCTCGACGGAGTGGTGGAACGTGGGTGGATGCAATTTGATAAAATCACTGAGTGACACCACGTTAGCCCTCTGATGGTGTGCTGTATTCTGTTCAATACGCTCCAACAAACGGTTTGTCTCCCGCTTGTTTCTCTCAGCTTCCATCATCACCTCGGCTAGTGAGGGAGGATGAGGCAGATTTACATCCCTGGCTTCACTGCCTTCGGCCTGCTCTTGAGAAGCAGGGTTGGCGCGCGTGTTGACCATCCTAGGTAGACAAGGCAATGATTTAGTCAGAATGATAAAATTCCGACATAGGATACATAATGCAAGGAATAACTCGGAATGCAAGATGATCATCCGTATGACATGGTAGATACAGAAACTGCTTCTTTATTCCATCGTCATACACACCATACAAGGTTTAGTACAAGACCAAACAAAGTACTAATACGGTGAAAAGAGGATTACATCTCATCGGAGGCATTCCAAGCTCCTATACATTATTTTTCTACACTCCGGAAGAGTACAAACTAGGTCATATCCCACGAGACACGCAGGACAATAGACGACACAGCTAGTGCGAACTAGTGATACTACTACTAACTCAAACCGATCCGTAGTAGTCCTCGTAGAAGTCACCTCCATAGCCCGGAAGTTCAACATGATCATCCGGAAACAGACGGTCTCGCGGAGCTTGTGGACCATAGGGACTAGGGTGAGGTCTTGGACCAGCAAACGGTGGCCTGCGGGGACCGCGAGGTGGGGTGATGCCTCCTACATCACGCCAAACCATCACGTCTGGCAGAGCAGATCTCACAGGATAGAGATCGCGCATATCTGAATATCCAGCTTGCACCGCCGGTGCGAACCGAGTCAAAGTGGCCCAGTGGTCAGCACGGGTATTGAAGAGCTCTAACCTTAAGGCCCGGTTTTCACGGTCCTTATCCTCGAGCATCTCAGCAGTGGTGCGAGTCCGTGAATCCTCCTGAGTGGAGTCAGCATATATAGCCTGAAAATATCCTTGTGCTCCCGGAAGTGATCCTGGCATATACCGGAAATCAGAGTCCCGAAATAGACCAGATCTGACTCGCATAATGGTCATCATAGAGTAGGCGGCATCCTGCACAGCCATCTCGATAGTATCCCCGAGTCCATAGGAGCAGTGAAGAGGCTCAGTGGATCCAGGATAAGATGGAAATATTCTGACAGTGCAGAGATACTGGCTTTGATTAAAGTCTCGGAATTGCTCTTCGACCGTGTACTCAGGATACCAGCGGTATCCAGCCTCAGTCATTACCCTGACCAACTTAGCAGTATGGCCGGGTACATCTAGGCACCGAGTCAGGCGAACCACTTGATTGAGGTCGCGAGTGGCCATCTGAAAGCACAATTATAATGCAAAGGCATTAGAATTTCTAGCAAAATTTCGGCAGCATAACAGCTGTAAATGCTCAAAAAGGATTTTGAGACATTTGACAAAGGATTTCGTACACACTCAACATCATCATATCAAAGTTCTGAAACCATGTTGGCAACACAATGTGGTAGTAGAACTGAACTAGGCTTGTAACCACCAAACTTATAAGGTACTACTGATTAGTAACACGTGATCCTGATAGAGAGAACAGATCCTAATTCCTTAACCCCCGGTGGAAGAATGGACTGACTCAGATCAGAAAGTCATAAGGTATAAGGAGTAAAAAGAGCCTTACGTTCCAACCCACAAACAATTCCCCTACATATAACTAAAGAATTTCTAGACTCAACATCGACCAGTTTGGCTTGAAGAACCTACAGGCAGTCCGGCTCTGATGCCAACGCTGTCAGGACCCCGACTCGATGTCACATCGATCTAGCCGGTAACACTTCATATCACTTTGCGGCCTCACGCACGGTATTCCCACGGGTGTCGCCTTACCTTTGCCCGGGACCGTTTGCGCCTTTTGGCTCACGTATATGATAGTGTCGCTAGCATCCATATGATAAAGAGCCCGGGCTGACATGACTAGTCGTAAACCCAAAGTGGCACAGACTTACAGGGACAGGCATCCATGACCCAGCTTCGAACGTGTCGGTCATCAGCAAGTGGGTCCGGGCTGTAGCACTGGGCTAGCAGGACTCCGGTAAACCGGGCTGTAGCGGGCTAACAGGACTCCGGTACTCAAAGCGTGACATTTCCCCGAAGGGACAGACACAGGAACGAAGAAGGACACATGCCGGCCAGCCTAAGTGTTCCAGAGCAGTAGCAAGCTACCATGGCTCAGCGGTAACACTAGGAGACATTTCCCGGTAAGAGAGGCTACTAAAGATAAACAACTAGATAGTCAGATCCCACACATACCAAGCATTTCAAACATACACACAATATGCTCGATATGTGCAAATACAACGAAGCATCACAACATGACTCTATGACACAAGTACTTTATTTAAGGCTCAGGGAGCCATACATATCATACACACAGGTACGGGTCACACGACCCAACATACAAGTCATACAGTCATACAAGCCAACAGCGGAAGTAACTTGTCTGAGTACAGACAACTAGTAAAATAAAAGAGGCTTGGAAGCCTAACTATACTATGTGGTCCATCACAAGCTCAGGGTCACCACCTGGGTCTTTAGCCTACTCGTTGATGTCAACGTCTACATAGAACCCATCAGAAGGGGTTGCAGCGTCTTCTGTAAAAATGTAGATTATAGCAACATGAGTACAAAGGTACTCAGCAAGACTTACATCAGATCCTACATACATGCATAGTATCAAGAAGGGTTGGTGGAGTTATTGCAGCAAGCCAGCTTTGACTCCTGGCTAGACTATCCTACGATACTCCATTTGAAATAGTTTTGCGCACTCGAGTCCACTATTCACCACTTCAATACACTACCGAGGATCCACCTCCGTCTTCCTACGGAAGAGCCATCCTCGGCACTCACACTTATCTTGAGGCTTTTAATAGTTTCCATTTACTTGTCTATGAACTGTATAGGCAACCAAGTAGTCCTTTACCGCGGACGCGGCTATTCGAATAGATCATGATAACCCTGCAGGGGTGTACTTCTTCATACACGCTCTCACCACTTATCGTCGCTTACACGACATGTACTCGGCAACCTTCAAGCGGAAGCCCAACGTGGGTGTCGGCCACGACCTACCTAATCACCTAAGCCTCCAGTCCAGGTTTATCGCCTATTCAGGTTCCATCCGCAGGGAGTCCGGCCGAGGTTTCCCATACGGCCCCGAACGATGTGAACAGGGTTCCCGAGATACCTAACGGGTATTCGGTACACCGTGCCACGTACCTACCGCATCACAGCCCACCCCTACGGTCAGCGCTGTCCACGGCCTCCAGTAGGCTACAAACACCAGAAACTACTTGCAACTCCTGGACGGAGAACTGGGGTGAATAAGAAGTCGAGAGGGTCCATTGGTTTCGGGCCCAATGCATGGTAGTAGCTGATTCTTAAATCACACATACAGATCTCAGTGCTTAAGGTCGGCTTCAATGAAACAACCCACCATGTACTCCTACATGGCCTCTCATCGATACCTTTACCAAATCGTGTTCACTACACCACTCTCATTACCGACATAATCATTTCACTCTAGCCCATCACCCAGATGAACCAGACCTGACACAACTCTAAGCATAGCAGGCATAGCAAGGTAGGAACAACACATACATATGGCTCAATCAACTCCTACACATGCTAGTGGGTTTCATCTAGTTACTGTGGCAATGACAGGTCATGCAGAGGAAATGGGTTCAACTACCGTAGCACACAGCAGTTTGAATCGCGTTGTCTTAATGCAGTAAAAGAGAGCAGGAGCGAGAACATGGGATTGTATCGATATGATCAAATGGTTGGTTGCTTGCCTGATGGTTCGTTGCACGGATACGATTCCTCGTTAGGGTAATCACGGTACTCCTCGGGGACAGATCCTGTCGCAAAGGATAACGATACACAGGCATCACCAAACAATGTGCAACAATATGATGCATGCATGAAACATGGCAATATGGGTGTGTTGGGCTAATGCAACTAAAACCAGAAGTGTTTGAGCAAATTTGAATCAAAGATTCAAATTCCAAATTCAAATATGGCCTTTTAAAGTGCCTTTTCTTGTTCTGATTAAAACATCAGCTTAACTTGTTTGATCATGCATGAAAATGGTACAGATGGATAGATTGGATTTTTCTGATCATTTTTCATATATTATTTGTCCAGTTTGGAGTTACAGAATAAAAGTTATGAATTTTTGAAGTTTAAATAATATTCTGGAATTTCCTGATTTAATTTAAATCCAGAAATTCAATTACTGCGTCAGCCTGACGTCACCGTGACATCAGCAGGTCAACAGAGCTGGCTCGGGTCAAACCTGACGTGTGGGGTCCACACGTCAGTGTCACAGGGGCTAATCCCGCGTTGACCCCGGGCTGGTTAGCTTTGACTAACCCCTGGGGCCCACTTGTCAGCGTCTGTAGGTGGTGGGTTAGTGGTTAATCAACTAGGCCACGTCAGCTCGCCGGAGTTCTGGCCGGCGGCGACCAACAGTGCGGCGGCGATAGTGGTTTTGGTCGTTTCGGCCACCAAATGGAACGTGGCGACCACCGGAGTGAAGCTGAGGACGACCCGCGGCTCTTGGCGGAGTCCGTTGGGGTCGGGGTGGCCGGAGTCGACGGCGGCGAGCTCGGCTGCGGCCGCCGGGGTTCGGTCGTGCACGGGAGTGGTGCTGGAGCTCGAAGTCGAGCAAGGTGAGGCGCTAGGGATGCTCTACTGGGTTCTGTGAACGCGTTGGACTCGCCGGGGTGACCAAATGGTCACCGGAGCTGCGTCGACGGCGAGCTCGGCGACGGCGGAGGTTCGGCCGAGGTGGGGATGCAGCTACGGTGAGGGAACGAGGGGAAGGAGAGGGGGAAACGGCTCGGGGGCTCACCGCGGTTGCAGTGGGCGTCGAAGCGGGCTCGGGGACGCGCTGGAGACGGCGAATTCGTCGGCGACGGTGGTCGGAGTCCGAAGAGGGGAACGGCGACGTGGCGGCGATGCAGGGATTCCGGGGACTCGTGGAGCGGTGGGGAGGAAGAGGGAGTCGAGGCGGAGCTTCTGAGCTACTCGGGGGAGCGAGGGGTGGCCGGAGTCAGTGGCTACGGCGAACGGCGGCGACGGTGGTGTTCGGCCGAGAGCGAGAGAGAGCGAGGGAGAAACGGGGGGGGGGAGAGTGAGCGAGAGCAGGGGGGAGAGGCGTGGCGTCGTCCAGGGCGTCGAGCGAGGAGGGGAGGCCAGGCAAGCAGGCGAGCAGGTGGCGTGGCGCGGTGGCGCGCGCGCGCGCCGGCCACACTCCCCTCCCTCTGTCTGGACGAAGACGACAGAGGAGGGAGGTGGGCTGGGCTGGCTGGGCCAGCCAGCTGGCTGGGCTGAACAGGGAGGAGCCCAGGTAAGCTTCTCCCTTTTAGTTTTTTTCTGTTTTCTGTTTTATTTAATACTTCTGCAACTGTGTTGAATTAATTAAAATACCTAGGCAACTCCAAAATTCGCCAAACTACTCCTGGTCCATAGTTGGATTATTTCCAACATGAAACATTTTAGTTTGGAGATATTTGAGCATTTAAATATTTTATATTATTTTAAATGCCCAAATTCAAATAGTTATGATTTAACTCAAGAACCCTAGGATGGCCTAGAAAAGTGTGCACCATTTTTGGCAGAGGTTCTGAACCAAGGCTAAAATGGTGGACATTTTAGAAGGGCATTTCAGGTTCATTGAAAAATTATTTTAGTAACCCTAATTGGTTTCAGAGGGAACTGGGGGTTCTGTCATCCCCATTTCAAGTTTCTGATGAAAGAATAAACATGATGCAACACTCTAATGCATGACTAGCTAGGGTGTGACACAAGGACGTCTAGAGGGTGCTATTCAAGGGCACCGAGGTACCTCCTTCCGTCACCGAGGACCGCGGACTCAGCACAAAGCGCCATGCCAATCCGGTAAGTTTCGATATCTCACAGGGTATTTATTTTCCCAAGTTGAATCATGTGCGGGACCTAAGCTTCCATGTCATTAACAGGACTAGATAAAGACAACAGAGGAGCTTGATTTCCCAGCCACCCTGCCTGAAGATCCTACAGATGCTCTCCTAACAGAGATGCTGGCTTTGGCACCTTACGAGGTGCCGGCAAAGAAGGCCAAGAAGAAGGCCTCGGGGACCCAAAAGGGTCTCCGGCACAAGGTTGTATCAGACTCATCATCCGATGACTCCGACGCGCACTCCTCCCATGAAAATGAGGAGGAGGAGGAAAGTTCTCCCCCCAGCCGGGGAGACAAGAAAAGGAAGGCCGACCCAACCGGGGAGGCCGAAGGGTCCAAGAAGGGAAGGACCCTCCCTCTGGATTGCTCCAAGACGGCCGCTTATAGCGACGACGAGTGGCTACCCAGGGTCAAGCCCCTGGCGAAGTCGTAAGTATCCGGACACCATAGTAATTCATGGTATGTTTTATTGCACTGCTTTTCCTCATGTCGAACATGATTATGCAGTCCGTCCCAAGCTCATCTCGACGTATCTTCGTCGAGCGGTTCATTGGACTCGTCGGATATGAACAACGGTTCTCTTCCGACCGCCTCCACCCCTCGCCCTACGGACAATGCCGAGGTATTTTCTCAAAAGGCACCGAGCCAAGTGGAGGTAGTCCTGGGGGCGCCTCAAGGCGACCTTCCGGACCCTGGGCATAAAGGGAGCAGGACTCCCATGGGCTCCAGGTTCGGCCCCCAGCCGAACACTGCACCGAAATCTATGGTGGTTCCAGACTCCGGTGGGCGATCCCCCGTTAAGGGGGGCAAGCCGCCCGTGCCAGTGTCCTCTGTCCATTCAGAGGCACCAGACAACTTGCTGGAAGCGCTTTGTGGCACTTCCATCGACGAAGAGCACCGCACTATCATGAGTGCGGTGATCGAGAAAGTTCAGTCCGCCAAAAACAGACTGACCGAAGCTTGCGCTAGCCTCCTAATAGGCTTTGAGGTAAGCAATCAAAATATAAGAAAATATTACCGCATAGATAGTAGCCCCTGATGCTCTGTTCGGCATTCGAGTAGAAACGCCGAATAGAGGATCAAATGATGACTCAGGACTTTAATCAGAGTATATCTATGTGTATGTGCAGGCTTCACTTCTGGCCGCAGCCGCACATACTGCGGAGGTCTCTGCACTGAAGCAGGACCTAGAGCGGTCCGAGAATGAGCTCGGCCTTACGAAGAGGCGGGTCGAGGAGAGCAAGGGTAAGCAATACCTTGTCTATATATAAAAAAGAAGTTCGCGTGTAAAGTAATAGGATCATCATGAATTTGACAGGGGCCACGACCGAAGTGGCGACCCTGAAGAAGGCGCTATCCGAGGCCGAAGACAGATCGGCCAAGGAGCGCATTGAGCGGGAGAAGCAAGAAGCCTGAGTGGGCGAGGTGCAGCAAGAGCTCGAGGCTCTCGCCAAAAAACACGAGTCCTTGGAGCTTGACTCTAAGACGCGAGAGTCCGAGCTCGCATAGGCACTTGAAAGCGCCCGGAGCGCCAAGGCTGAAGCCCAGAAGGCCCTCCAGGAGATTGATGCGGTGAAGAAGATAGCAGCGGGTAAGGCATTCATTATGCAAAGCAAGCATGTGGAGGAAACCTTCCTTTTACTTACCCGTGTTCGGAGCTCTCCAGGAGCGTTCGTAGATCTTCCCCGCAGTGTACTGGATGCCTCAGAGTTTTACCGAGCTCAGGAGGGGAGCTCGACGAAAAAGTTGTTCTGGTCTCAGTATACTAGGACTAAACACCCAATGCCCTTGAGCGACTAGTTGAAGCAATTGGTCAAGCTTCACAAGGCGGCCGAACAGGCCATGAGGGGCCTTATAGTCCGAATGTGGCCTGGCGAGCCCCTGTCCGGCAGCTACTTCGGTCTGGTAAGGCGGCTTGTGGAGGCCTGCCCACGGCTTGAAGTCATAAAGTGGTCCATCTGCATCGAGGGTGCACGCAGGGCTTTTGCCCGGGCGAAGGTGCACTGGGCGAAGCTGGACGCCGTGAAGCTGGTGAAGGAGGGCCCACCGGAGGGCAAGGAGCATCGCTGCCCCGAGATGTATTATGAGAGTGTCCTAAAGGGTTCCTGCCTTGTGACGGATGAATGCGCCAGGGATGTAAGTTTTGAATGAACATGTTCATGTGATCCTGTAATGTGAAACGAGTTCATCTGCGCTATGCAACGCTTTTATAATTTAAAATATTACCTTCTGTGCGGCCATTTATAAAATCTGAGAGTTGGCCAGTCGTCGGCTTCTGCCCCCATGTAACTAGTACTGGGGTGTTCGAGATAAACCTGAGCACTCTTTACCCCAATTTTGGGTCCTTCAAGGGAGGTGTTCAGCGCAACGAACTAGGCAATCAGACTATAAGGCTTATCACTCTCACTTAGCCATAGAAGTCTACAATTTTAAATTTTGGCGAAGCCCCTAGTATTCGAAAGGCCGAATTTGGTGCGCTATACATGCCTAAGCCGGACAACGCCGACTCCTCGCCCGAAGAGGAAAACGTCTTTAAGGACTTGAGACCTCTCGAACAATGACCAGTCTCTCGCCTTATCATGACAGTCAGTTTTCGGCTTTCTCTACGGAGGTGCTCGTCCGGAAGAACCGGGACACAATCGCAGTAGTTCTCCCACCGCTACCTTAGCCGATATAGCGGAACGTAAGGTACCAAAGTATGGGAGCCGGGCAAACCCAACTATTGACCCAAGACATGATTCAGAGCTGATGCATATAGTACTATAAGTTTGGGGTGCCGCACTGTCGAAATTGTTCGGAGTTCTCGCGTCGTATTATGGGGTAAACGAAAGCCCCTGGCGTCCTGACCGTACCCGAATGTACAGGTGCAGATTGTCGTAAATGGACATATAAGAAAAAAAGGATAAATAATGCAATAATAGACTAATGCTATGCATTGTTATTTAAATAATACGTCGAAGCGTACTGGTACAAGTAGTGCGATAAGAAGAAAGTAGGACTATTCGAAATGTTCTATCCAAGGGCAAGCTGCATATGGATAGTAGAAAGCGGGTATATCAATTATTATTAGAGACCACCTGGGGGTTCCCGTGTACATCTTAGCTTCTCGCCGCCTTGGTTGTTCCTTCCGTAATGTGTCCGGCAACCGTACTGCCGGAAAGGGCTTCCAGAGAGTTAGGCCCTGAAAGAGAAAAGAAATGATAAAGGTATACAACCCCTAGGGCAGTTAAGCCGCATTGCGGGACGTGCCCTGATCATGCCCCCGCCTATGTCCATGGTATTTTCAATGCGTAATTATGTACGCGCGGCACAGATTTCGTCGCTTGACTGGGACTAGGACGGGGGCCGAATTGCTAGGCGAGCTCTGAACGTGCCAGGCGATCCTATTGGAGTTTACTCCGGACTCGCTTGAAGATGTCCGGGGCTGTAACGCCGAATTAGTGGTTTTCCTTAAAAGTTTGCTTTGTGCTTCTGCTACGAGGGCCGCAGTGTGCTCTTCCGTGCGGAGCGAGCGTTCTGTGTTTCCATTCACTGTTATGACCCCCTGAGGTCCTGGCATCTTGAGCTTGAGGTATGCGTAATGCAGTACTGCATTGAATTTTGCAAATGGAGTTCGTCCGAGCAGTGCGTGATAGCCACTGCGAAACGGGACGATGTCGAAGATTAACTCCTCGCTTCGGAAGTTGTCCGGTGATCCGAACACCACTTCCAGTGTGATTGAGCCTATGCAATGGGCCTCTACACCTGGGATGACGCCCTTAAAGGTGATTTTGGTGGGTTTGATCCTCGAGGGATCGATACCCATTTTTTGGCATTGTATCCTGATAGAGCAGGTTCAGGCTGCTGCCGCCGTCCATAAGGACTTGAGTGAGGTCAAATCCGTCGATGATGGGGTCTAGGACCAGTGTGGCGGATCCGCCATGACAGATACTAGTGGGGTGGTCCCTGCGATCAAAGGTGATCGGGCAAGCAGACCATGGGTTGAACTTTGGGGCGACGGGCTCCATCGCATAGACGTCTCTTAGTGCACGCTTCCGCTCCCTCTTGGGAATGTGGGTTGCGTATATCATGTTCACCGTCTTCACTTGTGGGGGGATCCCCTTCTGTCCTCCCGTGTTCGGCGGCCGGGGCTCCTCCTCGTCATCACTATGCAGCCCCTTGTCCTTGTTTTCGGCATTTAACTTGCCGGCCTGCTTGAACACCCAGCATTCTCTATTGGTGTGATTAGCTGTCTTGTCGGGGGTGCCGTGGATTTGACACGAGCGATCCAGTATGCGATCCAAACTAGACGGAGTCGGAGTACTTCTTTTAAATGGCTTTTTCTGCTAACCGGATCTAGAGCCTCTGAATCCGGCATTAATTGCCGTATCCTCAGTGTTATCGCCGTTATTGTGGCGCTTTGGTCTATTACGACATTGCCTGCCACTGGCATCTTTGGTATCCAAAGTGCCCGTATTCCTCGATGTGTTGTTGCTACGAGCCAGCCAGCTACCCTCGCCCGCGCAAAAGTGGGTCATGAGTGTCGTGAGGGCTGCCATAGATATTGGCTTCTCTTGGCCAAGGTGGCGGGCAAGCCACTCGTCACGGATGTTGTGCTTGAATGCCGCTAGGGCCTCTGCATCCGGACAGTCGACAATTTGGTTTTTCTTAGTCAGGAACCGTGTCCAGAATTGTCTGGCCGATTCCCCTGGCTGCTGAGTTATATGGCTCAGGTCATCAGCATCCGGTGGTCGCACATAAGTGCCTTGGAAGTTGTCAAGGAATGTGTCGTGTAATTGTCACGGCAGATGTCCTAGAGCAAGGACTTAGTCATTGGGCCATCGCACCAGGAAGCTTAAAGGGGTTAATCGAGACAAAGGACACGAGAGGGTTTTATACTAGTTCGGCCCCTTACGATGAAGGTAAAATCCTACGTCTAGTTGGGATTGGTATTGCTGGGGTTTCGATCACCAAGAGGCTCAACTCGCCGGCTTGGTTATCGACTTGTTGTTTCTTGCCCTAAGCCGCCACCGGGTCGTCCCCTTATATACATGGGTTGACGCCTGGTGGCCTACAGAGTCTCGGCCGGCTCATAATCGTGTCCGGCTCGGTGACTTCCTTTATATGCCTTTCTTTACAAGTCTTTCCTTACATATGGCGGTTCACAATATCAGGCCTTAAACCGTCTTTAGGCCTTTGGGCCTTCTATAAGATATGATAAACTATAATCTTGAATGTTTACTAGGCTTCTTGTGTAACCTGCCATTGGGGCTGACCCGGCCCCTCCTGGGCGGGTCATAACTGATAGTAATATCCCCAACATTAGGCCCAGGTTGACTTTGAACTTCATTCTTTGTCAATCTTCAATACTTGGACAAAAATCCATCTTCTTATCTTTGCTGAAATTTTCTTGTAACCCGCCGTGACGTCATCTCTTGAAAACGCAAAAACTTTCATGACGTCATCTTCCAACAGATCTTTTGTCTTTAATGTTTCCCGAGAATCAAGGCACCTGTATAGCTGGATAACCATTATTCGTTTTTCCCTTGATTTTCGCGCCCGTCTATTCGCATCTTTTCCTTATAAATAGGCACACCTCGGCCTTCTCATTCTCCTCTCTCGCTCCGTCTTCTTCCTCTCGCAAACCCCCTGCTGCTCGAGCTTCGCCACCGCCGTGCTTCACCTCCATCTTCGTCGATGTTGGCCACTGCATCAACCCGAACCGATCCAGAGAACAGTGGCGACCTCCGCAGAAGATCTACAATCGTAAGTGTCCCGCTTTTTACTTCTCAGATCCTCATTTAGGGTTTCCCAGCTCTTGCGTGTTCTTCATAGTTCATCGTAGTTCATCATAGTTCTTCCACCGCCAGCCTTTTCTGATCCCAAAAGTTATATATATGCTCACGCGGTAGTGTTTTTGTACCTCTTCTTGATCCACATATCTCTTTCTCTGATTAAAAGGCTGCTTCAGAACTTAACCGACTCCTCTATACTGAACTTTTTAGGTCTAGAATTGTTTCTCATTTTGAATAACCATTTGATCTGGAATAATACCAAGCAATGTAGGAAACTTGTTTGTCTCAATACTTAGCTGAATTTGCCTTCTTCAAATATCTGTAGTCATGGTGGCTTATCATGCCGGCTTAATTTTCCTTATATGTCATGAGCCCTTAACTAAGTCGCCATTACTTGTTTGCATCTTCATCGCTTAAATGTCAATCTCACCATTAAACTGAACCAGCATGTTGCTTTTCTTTTCAGTTCTTCTTTGCACATCATGCCATCCAAAACACCAACCATCTGTAACTGGGTTCCCTCAACCATAACTGAGGAACGTTTAAAAGAGTTCTACACCATAGGATTTCTGCCAGCAAAAAACCATCATGTCTTACCATGCCCCTGACCCGGAATAAGAACGGGCCGATCCAAGAGACAGTGAGGTGATCATTTTCGACCACATGAACCGTGGCTTCTCACCGCCCGGCTCAAAGTTCTTCAGAGAGGTCCTCCGCTTTTTCAAGGTCCATCCTCAAGACATCAGGCCTAATTCCATATCTAACATCTGTACCTTCCAAGTACTCTGTGAAGTATATCTTCAACAAGAGCCGACCGTGGAGTTGTTTAGAGAATACTTTTATCTGAACCGGCAGAATGAGTGCACCAACGGCCTTAGCATAGAGCTTGGAGGCATATCAATTCAGCGCCGATAGGGTGCCGTCTTCCCCCTCATTGTCTTACCAAGTCAACCAAAGGACTGGAACCAGACTTGGTTCTACTGCCAGGACACTTCACCAGCAAACGAGAAGCCCCTGCCGGGTTACCCCCCCGATCGTCTTGACTCCAAGTTCGCGCTTCCTGATAAGCTTACTGTTGCTGAACGCAAGAGGCTGATACAATCTATCAAAAGGATCAATGCTCTGTTGGGGAACGGGTTAACTGGAGTTGATCTGACCCACTGCTGGATCTCATGGCGGGTCATCCCTTTGAGCCACCGGTCAAAGATGATGTATGAGTATGGTGGAGGCCCGGATAACTCTCTTCGTCACAGCCCCGTTCAATTGATAGAAGAAGATATTGTCACAATGTCAACTCTTCTGCTGAACGGGAAATACAAAGATTGCAGTGTCGTCGGGTTAAACCCCTTCTGCCAGCTTAACCCGGTGCCAGAAGTAAGGATGTCATTATTTCCGTCTTTTGTATTCTCCCAGCTGTCGGTGTCAAAACCGGCGGATCTCGGGTAGGGGGTCCCGAACTGTGCGTCTAGGTCGGATGGTAATAGGAGGCAGGGGACATGATGTTTTACCCAGGTTCGGGCCCTCTTGCTGGAGGTAAAACCCTACGTCTTGCTTGATTAATATTGATGATATGGGTAGTACAAGAGTAGATCTACCACGAGATCAGAGAGGCTAAACCCTAGAAGCTAGCCTATGGTATGATTGTTGTTTGTGCTACGGACTAAAACTCTCTGGTTTATATAGACACCGGAGAGGGCTAGGGTTGCAGAGAGTCGGTTACAATGGTAGGAGATCTACATATCCGTATCGCCAAGCTTGCCTTCCACGCCAAGGAAAGTCCCTTCCGGACACGGGACGAAGTCTTCAATCTTGTATCTTCATAGTCCAGGAGTCCGGCCGAAGGTATAGTCTAGCTATCCGGACACCCCCTAATCCAGGACTCCCTCAGTAGCCCCTGAACCAGGCTTCAATGACAACGAGTCCGGCACGCAGATTGTCTTCGGCATTGCAAGGCGGGTTCCTCCTCCAAGTACTTCATAGAAGATTTTGAACACAAAGGTAGTGTCCAGCTCTGCAAAATAAGTTTCCACATATTGCCAGAGAGAGAATAATATTTACACAAATCTAATCTGTTGATGTATTCCATAGCGTGACATCACACCACGGCCAAGTCTTTATTCGAATCGTTTTACTGTCCCACCTCAGCACGTTTAGCGAGGCGGTTTCCTTGGCATGTCTTGTTGAGGCAGAGATTGTGTCCCCTTATTCCGGGATTCTCATCAATACGGGTGTGGGTAACCCAACCGCGCCATTGACTATGGCGCTTGGGAGATAAGCGAGTTTTACCAGGCTGGTGGGGGCGCATAGTCGCGTCTGCCCATATAAGGGGATAAGGATCCATGTTTTCATCCATGTCTTCTTCCTCCTTTGCCTATCCATTTCCGCGCACTCGAGCTCCAGCGCCCAAGTCCGCACACCCCACCTCAACCTTCTCCAGCCATGTCCGGAGCGAGAGGCAAGTGGATGGTCTCCTCCGTCATGGGGGGACACATCAAAAGACTGAGGAAGGCCGGATACTTGTCTAACGACATTGCGCACCGGCTTCCCAAAGAGGGGCAGCTCATCCCCACCCCTAGGCCCCATGAGAGGGTGGTGTTCCTCCCCCATTTCCTCCGCAGACTGGGTTTCTCTCTCCACCCATTTGTCCGGGGGCTCATGTTCTACTATGGCCTGGATTTCCACAATCTGGCCCCGAACTTTGTCCTCAATATCTCAGCGTTTATCGTCGTGTGCGAGGCTTTCTTCTGCATCCGCCCCCATTTCGGCCTATGGCTCAAGACTTTCAATGTCAAGCCGAAGGTGGTGCGCGGCACTCAGGCGGAGTGCGGAGGCGCCATGGTGGGCAAGATGCCCAACGTCCTCTGGCCCGAGGGCTCCTTCGTGGAGTCCCTAAAGGGGTGGCAATCGGGGTGGTTTTACATCACCGAGCCGTGCGACCCTAAATGGGTCGCAGCCCCGAGTTCCGATCCGGCCCCCCTACGCGGCTCACCTCCTGGAAAGAGACGGGCCTGTCGTGGGGTAAAGAAGGAGAGCTGACCGGACTCCAAACATGCGTCCAAACCCTGGTGGACAAGAAGCTCAAACTTGTCAACGTAGTCCAGGTTATGCTCATCCACCGGATCCTCCCGTGTCAACAACGGGCTTTCAACCTGTGGGAGTTCGACCCGGTGCAGCACCGAACTCTAAGAAGGCTCTTCGACACAACGTATGAAGATGCCTGGAAGGTGCTTTTCAAGGGCGCCGAGGACCCCACATCTGCTACCGAGGATTGCAGATTCAGCATGCAGCGTCGCGCTCATGCAGTAAGCTGTATTTACCTTTTACGGGGTATTAGTTTTTCATAGTTTGACTCCATGCGGGATCTTAAGCTCCCTTACCTTTGACAGGATTGGCAGGAGACGTCCGGACAGATCAACTGTCCGGCTCCTTTGCCCGAAGGCCCAGCGGACGCTCGCTTGGCGAAGCTGCTCGTTCCAGCACCCTATGTGGTGCCGGAGAAGAAGGCCAAGAAGAAGGCCACGGGGACTCAGAAGAGTGCCCGGCGCCTGGGGTGTCGGATTCATCATCCGACGACTCCAAGACGCACTCCCACTAGTAGAAAAAGGGTCAAACGTGAAGCACATTAGTGCCGGTTTGAATTTGAGCCGGCACTAATGTGTACATTAGTGCCGGTTCCAACGGCTAGCTGGGCCGCTCTCATTAGTACTGGTTCGTGGCGAACCTTTAGCACCGGTTCGTGCCACGAACCGGTACTAAAGTGAGTGGTGGTAGGATATTGTCAGTCCGGGGCCCCTCCAGCACCTTTAGTACCGGGTCGTATCACGAACCGGAACTAAAGGTCGTCCTACATAGACCCTTCGTCCACCCGAGCTCGCTCTGTTCTTCCCCTTTCCCCTCTCCTCTCTGTTCTTTTCCCTCTTCCTCTCAAGCTCATCACACATTTTTCCCAAGATTTGAAGGCCCCCATCCATTCAAATGATCACAAAGGTTAGCAACTTTTTCCTTTCATCACTCATTGCTAGATTAGCTCGTGCAATGCTTTATATACTGATTGATTTTTGAGTTTAGTAATTCGGGAGGAATTATATATATGTGCTAGTATTTGATTTATATGCAATTTGAGGTCAAAAATAACACTTAGTTTGCATATGTAGGTGTGGTTTACTTAGTACCTTCTAAATCTTCGTCGTAACCACCGTCGATCGCTCGCAACGTCCCGTTGCCGGCACCACCTTGTGGTGAGCCTCTTGTTCATGAAGTTTTATATAAAAAATTGATGTTTGTGTGATTTGGATATATAGTTACTCGTATAATTATCTTACCCATACGTTGTTTGTTATACATAGTGCCATGGTTTTGATATCCGTCCCCGTCGGCCCTCGTCCGGGTTATGATTCGGATGTGGTATATTCTCTTTTAAAACTATTCATTGCATTTCGTGTTTATGAAAAATTATGCCCATCAAGTTGACATAGAGATTTGTATGTAGGAGGTAGTTGAACCAGAAATTCCAACCGACCCTATTGTCGAGAGGTTAAATTTAGTTGAAAGAGAAAATGAGGATTTGAAGGAAAAATTGAAAAGAATTGAGGGGGAGAAGATGGAATTGGAGTTGCATGTTGCCGATGTCGTCGATGATCACAAGATTAAGATGGAGAAAATGCGCTTGAAGATAAGAAAGATTAGAAAATATGCCATTCATAGTGAGGCTTGGTATCATTATGCTGTTGGATCAATTGTTACCTTAGTTGCGATCTTGATCGCATTTGTTGTTGCATTTAAATTCTTTAGCTAGAGAGTTATTTGTTTGTTGCATTTAAGTGTTGTATGATCTTTATGTATGAACTTTATGTATTGTATTAATTTGATGTTTTCGGTGCTGTGTATTGAAGATGAGCCGGCAATGGATGTACGATGACCGATGCTCTCCCGAGTTCATTAATGGCATGCATACTTTTCTGCTTGCGGCTGAGGCAAACAAGCGAGCGGATGGTTTTATGCATTTTCCATGTGCTCGCTGTAAGAATGGTCACAATTACTCTACGTCAAGAACCATTCACGTCCACCTGTTTGTGTCCGGTTTCATGCCCCACTATAATGTTTGGACCAAGCATGGAGAAAGAGGGGTTATGATGGAAGATAGTGAAGAAGAAGAGGACGACAACAGCTATCCTGGGCATGGGTTCCCTGAATATGATGATACAACAATGAGGGAAGAAGCTGAGTCAGTAATGCGGGAAGAAGCTGAGCCGGCAATGCGGGAAGAAGCTCAAGAAGAGGCATCGGATGAGCCCGTTGATGATCTAGGTCGGACCATTGCCGATGCAAAGAGAAACTGCGCAAGTGATTTGGGGAAGAAGAAGTTGCAGCGCTTGTTAGAGGATCACAAAAAATTGTTGTACTCGAATTGCGTAGGTGACAAGAAAAAGCTGGGCACCACACTGGAATTGCTGCAATGGAAGGCAGAGAATGGTGTATCTGACAAGGGATTTGGAAAGTTGCTGGTAATGATAAAGGATATGCTTCCAAAGGACAACGAATTGCCCGAGAGTATGTACGAAGCAAAGAAGTCTATCTGCCCTCTAGGGTTAGAGGTGCAGAAGATACATGCATGCCCTAATAATTGCATCCTCTACTGCGGTGAGTCCGAGGATTTGAACGCTTGCCCGGTATGCGGTGCATTGCGCTATAAGATCAGCCGCGATGACCCTGGTGATGTCGAAGGAGAGCGCCCCAGGAAAAAGATTCCTGCCAAGGTGATGTGGTATGATCCTATAATACCACGGTTGAAACGTTTGTTCCAAAACAAAGAGCATGCCAAGGCGATGCGATGGCACAGAGAAGACCGTAAGAAAGACGGAAAGTTGAGAGTACCCACTGACGAGTCGCAGTGGAGAAAAATGGAAAGAAAGTACGGGAAGGAGTTTGCAGATGATGCAAGGAACGTATGGTTTGGTCTAAGCGCAGATGGCATTAATCCTTTTGGGGAGCAGAGCAGCAACCATAGCACCTGGCCTGTGACTCTATGTTTGTATAACCTTCCTCCTTGGTTGTGCATGAAGCGGAAGTTCATTATGATGCCAGTGCTCATCCAAGGCCCTAAGCAACCCGGCAACGACATTGATGTGTACCTAAGGCCATTAGTTGAAGAACTCTTACAACTGTGGAATGGAACAGGTGTACGTGCGTGGGATGAGCACATGGGGGAAGAATTTGACCTGAAGGCGTTGCTGTTCGTGACCTTCAATGATTGGCCTGCTCTCAGTAACCTTTCAGGACAGACAAACAAGGGATACCGCGCATGCACGCACTGTTTGGACGATACCGACAGTATATATTTGGCTAATTGTAAGAAGAATGTGTACCTGGGACATCGTCGATTTCTTCCGAGCAGGCATCCCGTAAGAAAGAAAGGCAAGCATTTCAAAGGTGAGGCGGATCACCGGACGAAGCCTCGCCACCGTACTGGTGCTGATGTGCATGATATGGTCGAGGATTTGAAGGTGGTCTTTGGAAAGGGTCCTCGTGGACAACCTGTTCCGAATGACGCTGACGGACGCGCACCCATGTGGAAGAAGAAATCTATATTTTGGGACCTGCCCTATTGGAAAGACCTAGAAGTCTGCTCCGCAATCGACGTGATGCACATGACGAAGAATCTTTGTGTGACCCTGCTTGGCTTCTTGGGCGTGTATGGGAAGACAAAAGATACACCTGAGGCACGGGAGGACCAGCAACGTATGCACGGAAAAGACGATATACATCAGGGTCATGCAAGCTACGCTCTTACGAAAGAAGAGAAGGAAATCTTCTTTGAATGCCTACTTAGTATTAAGGTACCGTCTGGCTTCTCGTCGAATATAAAGGGAATAATAAACATGGCAGAGAAAAAGTTCCAGAACCTAAAGTCTCATGACTGCCATGTGATTATGACGCAACTGCTTCCGGTTGCATTGAGGGGGCTTCTACCGGAAAACGTTCGATTAGCCATTGTGAAGCTATGTGCATTTCTCAATGCAATCTCTCAGAAGGTAATAGATCCAGAAATCATACCAAGGTTAGAGAATGATTTGGTGCAATGTCTTGTCAGTTTTGAGTTGGTGTTCCCACCATCCTTCTTCAACATCATGACGCACGTCCTAGTTTACCTATGTGAAGAGATTAACATTTTGGGTCCTGTATTTCTACACAATATGTTCCCCTTTGAGAGGTTCATGGGAGTGTTAAAGAAATATGTTCATAACCGTGCTAGGCCAGAAGGAAGGATCTCCAAGGGCCATGAAAATGAGGAGGTCATTGAGTTTTGTATTGAATTTATTCCTGACCTTAAGCCGATTGGTGTTCCTGAATCGCGGCATAAGGGCAGACTGGATGGAAAAGGCACGCTAGGAGGGGAACAAATAATATGTATGGACGGACATTCTCTAATTGAAGCACACTACACAGTTCTACAGAATTCCGCCTTGGTGGCTCCGTATATGGATGAACACAAGAATTTGCTACGCTCCAAACACCCGGAGCGGTCTGATGACTGGATTACCACTACAAGAAATATGTCAACTTATGACCTTCTGTCAGTGACCCTCGAAGAATTGGTCATAAATTTATGACCATTTTAGACCAATTGGTCAAAAGCTGTTCAGGGGGCTCCAAACCCTAAACCATTGCGACCATTTTGGTCAGAAAGGTCGTAATTTCCTTACAAAAAATGGTCACAAAGCAAACAGTGCTAGTCCGCTGCCTTATTTCTAGTTGTTAATGACCAATATAGATGGTCATAGCCTTGTAGATTGTGGTGGGTTGTGATGACTAGGCGCCATCTCATCAGTTTTGCCTATGTGTCATGTCCATGTGGCAGTTTTTGCCCTAGGTTGTGAAGCAACCTATATTTCTATCATTCCCAAAATTCCCAAAAAAATCTCATAAATTCTTTGGGGCATATCTTCATCAAATATGTAAAAATCCTTCCTTGCCTAGTTCAAAACCTAATTCAACAATATTCATTTTCCTATTCTGTTCACAACAACACTTTATGAAGGAAGTGCTATTTATATATTCTTGATTGCCCTCGGAATTTTTGGGCACTCTTTCCTATCCAAATCATTACCGCATGACAAAATTCAGCTCCATTTGCCTAGCAAATCTTCCTCGGCAAATTTCCAAAGTTTTTGTCCACCTAGAAGCATTGTGAAGGAAGTACCTTTTTTATATCTCTAAATGACATGAAATTTATACAGTTCCTTCATATGCCCAAATTATCACCCTCCTCCAAATTGCAGCTCAGTCAAATCATCTATGTGAGCCCAGGTTCAATTTATATTTTATGGCCAAATTGGCACGTTGCAAAGCAAGTGTTATATAGACCCCTCCTATTACCCTCAAACTTTTCGGGCACTCTTCCATACCCAAATCATTGCCACATGATAATATTCAGCTCAATTTTCCTAGTAAATCTTTCTCAGCAAATTTCCAAAGTTTCTACCTTGAGAGAAGCTTTGTGAAGTAAGTACTAGCTAGGCTTACCCAAATGATCTGAAAATTTACCAGCGCATGACCATACCTATGTAACTTACCTACACCAATTTTAGCTCATTTCATTCATCCAATCTCTCTCACTAGTTTTCCCAAGTTTTTGTCCATAGAAGAGCATTGTGAAGGAAGTACTACTTTGGCATGTCAAAATGATATCAATTTTCTACAACGCTTTCCTATGCCCAAATAACCATCCTCCACCAAATTTTAGCTCAATCCATTCATTATTTTGAGCCCAGCTTCAACATTCATATTTTTGTCCAGTGTGGTACTTTGCAAAGCAAGTACCACCTAGGATCCTCCTTTTGAGCTGAAAATTTGTGAATACATTCTCCTTAGTAGATGATCATCCTCGGCCAAAACTCACGCCCATTGGCCATGTGCATTTCCCGTACCGCTAATCAAACACTTGGCTGCTTATTCATGTTTGAGCATCGATCGGTCTCCTCGTGAGAATCTTATGTTGTAATTTTCTTCCTAGCACCTACCTGGGGAGTGCCCAACCCACTAGACATGCCTATGCCGCCCAGAACACATGGCAATGCCAGGGTCACGCGGTGACCACGCGGCGGGCATGCGAGTTTACGCGCTCTAGAGTTGGGGCCCTCGGCCACCGCCCAAACCTCGACGTATCGCCACCAAACCATGTATTTATGATTAAATAGGTACTTATGTACCTAGAAATGATTTTTGGAAAAAATAAATAGCAAACTATGAGACAGCTGCAGTTCAAATTTGACCCGCTTCCTACTGAATCGGCGGAAATTTGTCTTTTTCATGAGAGGTGGATCAAAACTTTTTACACCCAACCATTTTGTCAACTGTGCATTAAATATGGCCTAGTATTTTAGAAAAATGATTTGGTCCAATTTTGCAACAATTATTTGGGAGGTCCTTCACAAAAAAGCCTCCTTTTGGGCACTCGAAAAATGGAAAATGGTTTTTTCGTCCAAAGAAAATGAAAACTTCCTTAGGCAACATTGTTTGCCATTCCAATATGCACCCTTGTGTGCAATATGAGATCATTTGAACAAACTATGCCATGAATGTGGCCATAAGATTGATCATTTGGCTTGAAAGCCATTTGATCTCCACATGTGATAGCTCATTTCTGAGAACACTTTTTTAAAATAATTGTCGTATTACAAGTTTGTTATTTTCCATGGGAACTTGGCCACATATAATGACACAATGCAAAGGTTTTCCAATTTTTTGAATTTTTTTGAATTTTTTATGCCCGTTTCAAAATGCGGTCAAAACGGCGGGAATGACCGTTCCTAGCTAGTGGTTGAATCTTGGAATTTTTTGGTGTTTCTCTGATTAAATAGATACTTATGTACCTAGAAATGATTTTTGTAAAAAATAAATAGCAAACTATGAGGCAGCTGCAGTTCAAATTTGACCCGCTTCCACTGAATCGGCGGAAATTTGTCTTTTTCACGAGAGGTGGATCAAAACTTTTTACACCCAACCATTTTGTCAATTGTGCATTAAATATGGCCTAGTATTTTAGAAAAATTGATTTGGTCCAATTTTGCAACAATTATTTGGGAGGTCCTTCACAAAAAACCTCCTTTCGGGCACTCGAAAAATGAAAAATGGTTTTTTCGTCCAAAGAAAATGAAAACTTCCTTAGGCAACATTGTTTGCCATTCCAATATGCACCCTTGTGCACAATATGAGATCATTTGAACAAACTATGCCATGAATGTGGCCATAAGATTGATCATTTGGCTTGAAAGCCATTGATCTCCACACGTGATAGCTCGTTTCTGAGAACACTTTTTTAAAATAATTGCCGTATTACAAGTTTGTTATTTTTCCTGGAACTTGGCCACATATAATGACACAATGCGAAGGTTTCCCAATTTTTTGATTTTTTTTGAATTTTTTATGCCCGTTTCAAAATGCGGTCAAAACGGCGGGAATGACCGTTCCTAGCTAGTGGTTGAATCTTGGAATTTTTTGGTGTTTCTCTGATTAAATAGATACTTATGTACCTAGAAATGATTTTTGGAAAAAATAAATAGCAAACTATGAGGCAGCTGCAGTTCAAATTTGACCCGCTTCCAACTGAATCGGCGGAAATTTGTCTTTTTCACGAGAGGTGGATCAAAACTTTTTACACCCAACCATTTTGTCAATTGTGCATTAAATATGTCCTAGTATTTTAGAAAAATGATTTGGTCCAATTTTGCAACAATTATTTGGTAGTTCCTTCACAAAAAAACCTCCTTTCGGGCACTCGAAAAATGGAAAATGGTTTTTTCGTCCAAAGAAAATGAAAACTTCCTTAGGCAACATTGTTTGCCATTCCAATATGCACCCTTGTGCACAATATGAGATCATTTGAACAAACTATGCCATGAATGTGGCCATAAGATTGATCATTTGGCTTGAAAGCCATTGATCTCCACACGTGATAGCTCGTTTCTGAGAACACTTTTTTAAAATAATTGCCGTATTACAAGTTTGTTATTTTTCCTGGGAACTTGGCCACATATAATGACACAATGCGAAGGTTTCCCAATTTTTTGATTTTTTTTGAATTTTTTATGCCCGTTTCAAAATGCGGTCAAAACGGCGGGAATGACCGTTCCTAGCTAGTGGTTGAATCTTGGAATTTTTTGGTGTTTCTCTGATTAAATAGATACTTATGTACCTAGAAATGATTTTTGTAAAAAATAAATAGCAAACTATGAGGCAGCTGCAGTTCAAATTTGACCCGCTTCCAACTGAATCGGCGGAAATTTGTCTTTTTCACGAGAGGTGGATCAAAACTTTTTACACCCAACCATTTTGTCAATTGTGCATTAAATATGTCCTAGTATTTTAGAAAAATGATTTGGTCCAATTTTGCAACAATTATTTGGTAGTTCCTTCACAAAAAAACCTCCTTTCGGGCACTCGGAAAAATGAAAATGGTTTTTTCGTCCAAAGAAAATGAAAACTTCCTTAGGCAACATTGTTTGCCATTCCAATATGCACCCTTGTGCACAATATGAGATCATTTGAACAAACTATGCCATGAATGTGGCCATAAGATTGATCATTTGGCTTGAAAGCCATTGATCTCCACAGTGATAGCTCGTTTCTGAGAACACTTTTTTAAAATAATTGCCGTATTACAAGTTTGTTATTTTTCCTGGGAACTTGGCCACATATAATGACACAATGCGAAGGTTTCCCAATTTTTTGATTTTTTTTGAATTTTTTATGCCCGTTTCAAAATGCGGTCAAAACGGCGGGAATGACCGTTCCTAGCTAGTGGTTGAATCTTGGAAATTTTTTGGTGTTTCTCTGATTAAATAGATACTTATGTACCTAGAAATGATTTTTGTAAAAAATAAATAGCAAACTATGAGGCAGCTGCAGTTCAAATTTGACCCGCTTCCAACTGAATCGGCGGAAATTTGTCTTTTTCACGAGAGGTGGATCAAAACTTTTTACACCCAACCATTTTGTCAATTGTGCATTAAATATGTCCTAGTATTTTAGAAAATGATTTGGTCCAATTTTGCAACAATTATTTGGTAGTTCCTTCACAAAAAAACCTCCTTTCGGGCACTCGAAAAATGGAAAATGGTTTTTTTCGTCCAAAGAAAATGAAAACTTCCTTAGGCAACATTGTTTGCCATTCCAATATGCACCCTTGTGCACAATATGAGATCATTTGAACAAACTATGCCATGAATGTGGCCATAAGATTGATCATTTGGCTTGAAAGCCATTGATCTCCACACGTGATAGCTCGTTTCTGAGAACACTTTTTTAAAATAATTGCCGTATTACAAGTTTGTTATTTTTCCTGGGAACTTGGCCACATATAATGACACAATGCGAAGGTTTCCCAATTTTTTGATTTTTTTTGAATTTTTTATGCCCGTTTCAAAATGCGGTCAAAACGGCGGGAATGACCGTTCCTAGCTAGTGGTTGAATCTTGGAATTTTTTGGTGTTTCTCTGATTAAATAGATACTTATGTACCTAGAAATGATTTTTGTAAAAAATAAATAGCAAACTATGAGGCAGCTGCAGTTCAAATTTGACCCGCTTCCAACTGAATCGGCGGAAATTTGTCTTTTTCACGAGAGGTGGATCAAAACTTTTTACACCCAACCATTTTGTCAATTGTGCATTAAATATGGCCTAGTATTTTAGAAAAATGATTTGGTCCAATTTTGCAACAATTATTTGGTAGTTCCTTCACAAAAAAACCTCCTTTCGGGCACTCGAAAAATGAAAATGGTTTTTTCGTCCAAAGAAAATGAAAACTTCCTTAGGCAACATTGTTTGCCATTCCAATATGCACCCTTGTGCACAATATGAGATCATTTGAACAAACTATGCCATGAATGTGGCCATAAGATTGATCATTTGGCTTGAAAGCCATTGATCTCCACAGTGATAGCTCGTTTCTGAGAACACTTTTTTAAAATAATTGCCGTATTACAAGTTTGTTATTTTTCCTGGGAACTTGGCCACATATAATGACACAATGCGAAGGTTTCCCAATTTTTGATTTTTTTTGAATTTTTTATGCCCGTTTCAAAATGCGGTCAAAACGGCGGGAATGACCGTTCCTAGCTAGTGGTTGAATCTTGGAATTTTTTGGTGTTTCTCTGATTAAATAGATACTTATGTACCTAGAAATGATTTTTGTAAAAAATAAAGAGCAAACTATGAGGCAGCTGCAGTTCAAATTTGACCCGCTTCCACTGAATCGGCGGAAATTTGTCTTTTTCACGAGAGGTGGATCAAAACTTTTTACACCCAACCATTTTGTCAATTGTGCATTAAATATGGCCTAGTATTTTAGAAAATTGATTTGGTCCAATTTTGCAACAATTATTTGGTAGTTCCTTCACAAAAAAACCTCCTTTCGGGCACTCGAAAATGGAAAATGGTTTTTTCGTCCAAAGAAAATGAAAACTTCCTTAGGCAACATTGTTTGCCATTCCAATATGCACCCTTGTGCACAATATGAGATCATTTGAACAAACTATGCCATGAATGTGGCCATAAGATTGATCATTTGGCTTGAAAGCCATTGATCTCCACAGTGATAGCTCGTTTCTGAGAACACTTTTTTAAAATAATTGCCGTATTACAAGTTTGTTATTTTTCCTGGGAACTTGGCCACATATAATGACACAATGCGAAGGTTTCCCAATTTTTTGATTTTTTTTGAATTTTTTATGCCCGTTTCAAAATGCGGTCAAAACGGCGGGAATGACCGTTCCTAGCTAGTGGTTGAATCTTGGAATTTTTTGGTGTTTCTCTGATTAAATAGATACTTATGTACCTAGAAATGATTTTTGTAAAAAATAAATAGCAAACTATGAGGCAGCTGCAGTTCAAATTTGACCCGCTTCCAACTGAATCGGCGGAAATTTGTCTTTTTCACGAGAGGTGGATCAAAACTTTTTACACCCAACCATTTGGTCAATTGTGCATTAAATATGTCCTAGTATTTTAGAAAAATGATTTGGTCCAATTTTGCAACAATTATTTGGTAGTTCCTTCACAAAAAAACCTCCTTTCGGGCACTCGAAAAATGAAAATGGTTTTTTCGTCCAAAGAAAATGAAAACTTCCTTAGGCAACATTGTTTGCCATTCCAATATGCACCCTTGTGCACAATATGAGATCATTTGAACAAACTATGCCATGAATGTGGCCATAAGATTGATCATTTGGCTTGAAAGCCATTGATCTCCACACGTGATAGCTCGTTTCTGAGAACACTTTTTTAAAATAATTGCCGTATTACAAGTTTGTTATTTTTCCTGGGAACTTGGCCACATATAATGACACAATGCGAAGGTTTCCCAATTTTTTGATTTTTTTTGAATTTTTTATGCCCGTTTCAAAATGCGGTCAAAACGGCGGGAATGACCGTTCCTAGCTAGTGGTTGAATCTTGGAATTTTTTGGTGTTTCTCTGATTAAATAGATACTTATGTACCTAGAAATGATTTTTGAAAAAATAAAGAGCAAACTATGAGGCAGCTGCAGTTCAAATTTGACCCGCTTCCACTGAATCGGCGGAAATTTGTCTTTTTCACGAGAGGTGGATCAAAACTTTTTACACCCAACCATTTTGTCAATTGTGCATTAAATATGGCCTAGTATTTTAGAAAAATGATTTGGTCCAATTTTGCAACAATTATTTGGTAGTTCCTTCACAAAAAAACCTCCTTTCGGGCACTCGAAAAATGGAAAATGGTTTTTTCGTCCAAAGAAAATGAAAACTTCCTTAGGCAACATTGTTTGCCATTCCAATATGCACCCTTGTGCACAATATGAGATCATTTGAACAAACTATGCCATGAATGTGGCCATAAGATTGATCATTTGGCTTGAAAGCCATTGATCTCCACACGTGATAGCTCGTTTCTGAGAACACTTTTTTAAAATAATTGCCGTATTACAAGTTTGTTATTTTTCCTGGGAACTTGGCCACATATAATGACACAATGCGAAGGTTTCCCAATTTTTTGATTTTTTTTGAATTTTTTATGCCCGTTTCAAAATGCGGTCAAAACGGCGGGAATGACCGTTCCTAGCTAGTGGTTGAATCTTGGAATTTTTTGGTGTTTCTCTGATTAAATAGATACTTATGTACCTAGAAATGATTTTTGTAAAAAATAAATAGCAAACTATGAGGCAGCTGCAGTTCAAATTTGACCCGCTTCCAACTGAATCGACGGAAATTTGTCTTTTTCACGAGAGGTGGATCAAAACTTTTTACACCCAACCATTTGGTCAATTGTGCATTAAATATGGCCTAATATTTTAGAAAAATGATTTGGTCCAATTTTGCAACAATTATTTGGTAGTTCCTTCACAAAAAAACCTCCTTTGGGCACTCGAAAAATGAAAATGGTTTTTTCGTCCAAAGAAAATGAAAACTTCCTTAGGCAATATTGTTTGCCATTCCAATATGCACCCTTGTGCACAATATGAGATCATTTGAACAAACTATGCCATGAATGTGGCCATAAGATTGATCATTTGGCTTGAAAGCCATTGATCTCCACACGTGATAGCTCGTTTCTGAGAACACTTTTTTAAAATAATTGCCGTATTACAAGTTTGTTATTTTTCCTGGGAACTTGGCCACATATAATGACACAATGCGAAGGTTTCCCAATTTTTTGATTTTTTTTGAATTTTTTATGCCCGTTTCAAAATGCGGTCAAAACGGCGGGAATGACCGTTCCTAGCTAGTGGTTGAATCTTGGAATTTTTTGGTGTTTCTCTGATTAAATAGATACTTATGTACCTAGAAATGATTTTTGAAAAAATAAATAGCAAACTATGAGGCAGCTAGCAGTTCAAATTTGACCCGCTTCCAACTGAATCGCGGAAATTTGTCTTTTTCACGAGAGGTGGATCAAAACTTTTTACAACCAACCATTTTGTCAATTGTGCATTAAATATGCCTAGTATTTTAGAAAAATGATTTGGTCCAATTTTGCAACAATTATTTGGGAGGTCCTTCACAAAAAAACCTCCTTTTGGGCACTCGAAAAATGGAAAATGGTTTTTTCGTCCAAAGAAAATGAAAACTTCCTTAGGCAACATTGTTTGCCATTCCAATATGCACCCTTGTGCACAATATGAGATCATTTGAACAAACTATGCCATGAATGTGGCCATAAGATTGATCATTTGGCTTGAAAGCCATTGATCTCCACACGTGATAGCTCGTTTCTGAGAACACTTTTTTAAAATAATTGCCGTATTACAAGTTTGTTATTTTTCCTGGGAACTTGGCCACATATAATGACACAATGCGAAGGTTTCCCAATTTTTTGATTTTTTTTGAATTTTTTATGCCCGTTTCAAAATGCGGTCAAAACGGCGGGAATGACCGTTCCTAGCTAGTGGTTGAATCTTGGATTTTTTTGGTGTTTCTCTGATTAAATAGGTACTTATGTACCTAGAAATGATTTTTGTAAAAAATAAAGAGCAAACTATGATGCAGCTGCAGTTCAAATTTGACCCGCTTCCTACTGAATCGACGGAAATTTGTCTTTTTCACGAGAGGAGGATCAAAACTTTTACACCCAACCATTTGGTCAATTGTGCATTAAATATGGCCTAATATTTTAGAAAAATGATTTGGTCCAATTTTGCAACAATTATTTGGTGAGGTCCTTCACAAAAAAACCTCCTTTGGGCACTCGAAAAATGAAAATGGTTTTTTCGTCCAAAGAAAATGAAAACTTCCTTAGGCAATATTGTTTGCCATTCCAATATGCACCCTTGTGCACAATATGAGATCATTTGAACAAACTATGCCATGAATGTGGCCATAAGATTGATCATTTGGCTTGAAAGCCATTGATCTCCACACGTGATAGCTCGTTTCTGAGAACACTTTTTTAAAATAATTGCCGTATTACAAGTTTGTTATTTTTCCTGGGAACTTGGCCACATATAATGACACAATGCGAAGGTTTCCCAATTTTTTGATTTTTTTTGAATTTTTTATGCCCGTTTCAAAATGCGGTCAAAACGGCGGGAATGACCGTTCCTAGCTAGTGGTTGAATCTTGGAATTTTTTGGTGTTTCTCTGATTAAATAGATACTTATGTACCTAGAAATGATTTTTGAAAAAATAAAGAGCAAACTATGATGCAGCTACAGTTCAAATTTGACCCGCTTCCAACTGAATCGACGGAAATTTGTCTTTTTCACGAGAGGTGGATCAAAACTTTTTACACCCAACCATTTTGTCAATTGTGCATTAAATATGCCTAGTATTTTAGAAAAATGATTTGGTCCAATTTTGCAACAATTATTTGGTAGGTCCTTCACAAAAAAACCTCCTTTTGGGCACTCGAAAAATGGAAAATGGTTTTTTCGTCCAAAGAAAATGAAAACTTCCTTAGGCAACATTGTTTGCCATTCCAATATGCACCCTTGTGCACAATATGAGATCATTTGAACAAACTATGCCATGAATGTGGCCATAAGATTGATCATTTGGCTTGAAAGCCATTGATCTCCACACGTGATAGCTCGTTTCTGAGAACACTTTTTTAAAATAATTGCCGTATTACAAGTTTGTTATTTTTCCTGGGAACTTGGCCACATATAATGACACAATGCGAAGGTTTCCCAATTTTTTGATTTTTTTGAATTTTTTATGCCCGTTTCAAAATGCGGTCAAAACGGCGGGAATGACCGTTCCTAGCTAGTGGTTGAATCTTGGAATTTTTTGGTGTTTCTCTGATTAAATAGGTACTTATGTACCTAGAAATGATTTTTGTAAAAATAAATAGCAAACTATGATGCAGCTGCAGTTCAAATTTGACCCGCTTCCTACTGAATCAGCGGAAATTTGTCTTTTTCACGAGAGGAGGATCAAAACTTTTTACACCAAACCATTTGGTCAATTGTGCATTAAATATGGCCTAATATTTTAGAAAAATGATTTGGTCCAATTTTGCAACAAATATTTGTGAGGTCCTTCACAAAAAAACCCTCCTTTTGGGCACTCGAAAAATAGAAAATGGTTTTTTCGTCCAAGAAAATGAAAACTTCCTTAGGCAATATTGTTTGCCATTCCAATATGCACCCTTGTGCACAATATGAGATCATTTGAACAAACTATGCCATGAATGTGGCCATAAGATTGATCATTTGGCTTGAAAGCCATTGATCTCCACACGTGATAGCTCGTTTCTGAGAACACTTTTTTAAAATAATTGCCGTATTACAAGTTTGTTATTTTTCCTGGGAACTTGGCCACATATAATGACACAATGCGAAGGTTTCCCAATTTTTTGATTTTTTTTGAATTTTTTATGCCCGTTTCAAAATGCGGTCAAAACGGCGGGAATGACCGTTCCTAGCTAGTGGTTGAATCTTGGAATTTTTTGGTGTTTCTCTGATTAAATAGATACTTATGTACCTAGAAATGATTTTTGAAAAAATAAAGAGCAAACTATGAGGCAGCTGCAGTTCAAATTTGACCCGCTTCCAACTGAATCGGCGGAAATTTGTCTTTTTCACGAGAGGTGGATCAAAACTTTTTACACCCAACCATTTTGTCAATTGTGCATTAAATATGCCTAGTATTTTAGAAAAATGATTTGGTCCAATTTTGCAACAATTATTTGGTAGTTCCTTCACAAAAAAACCTCCTTTTGGGCACTCGAAAAATGGAAAATGGTTTTTTCGTCCAAAGAAAATGAAAACTTCCTTAGGCAACATTGTTTGCCATTCCAATATGCACCCTTGTGCACAATATGAGATCATTTGAACAAACTATGCCATGAATGTGGCCATAAGATTGATCATTTGGCTTGAAAGCCATTGATCTCCACACGTGATAGCTCGTTTCTGAGAACACTTTTTTAAAATAATTGCCGTATTACAAGTTTGTTATTTTTCCTGGGAACTTGGCCACATATAATGACACAATGCGAAGGTTTCCCAATTTTTTGATTTTTTTTGAATTTTTTATGCCCGTTTCAAAATGCGGTCAAAACGGCGGGAATGACCGTTCCTTGCTAGTGATTGAATCTTGGATTTTTTGGTGTTTCTCTGATTAAATAGGTACTTATGTACCTAGAAATGATTTTTGTAAAAAATAAATAGCAAACTATGATGCAGCTGCAGTTCAAATTTGACCCGCTTCCTACTGAATCGGCGGAAATTTGTCTTTTTCACGAGAGGTGGATCAAAACTTTTTACACCCAACCATTTGGTCAATTGTGCATTAAATATGGCCTAATATTTTAGAAAAATGATTTGGTCCAATTTTGCAACAAATATTTGGGAGGTCCTTCACAAAAAAAACCTCCTTTTGGGCACTCGAAAAATGGAAAATGGTTTTTTCGTCCAAAGAAAATGAAAACTTCCTTAGACAACATTGTTTGCCATTCCAATATGCACCCTTGTGCACAATATGAGATCATTTGAACAAACTATGCCATGAATGTGGCCATAAGATTGATTATTTGGCTTGAAAGCCATTGATCTCCACACGTGATAGCTCGTTTCTGAGAACACTTTTTTAAAATAATTGCTGTATTACAAGTTTGTTATTTTTCCTGGGAACTTGGCCACATATAATGACACAATGCGAAGGTTTCCCAATTTTTTGATTTTTTTTGAATTTTTTATGCCCGTTTCAAAATGCGGTCAAAACGGCGGGAATGACCGTTCCTAGCTAGTGGTTGAATCTTGGAATTTTTTGGTGTTTCTCTGATTAAATAGATACTTATGTACCTAGAAATGATTTTTGAAAAAATAAAGAGCAAACTATAAGGCAGCTGCAGTTCAAATTTGACCCGCTTCCAACTGAATCGACGGAAATTTGTCTTTTTCACGAGAGGTGGATCAAAACTTTTTACACCCAACCATTTTGTCAATTGTGCATTAAATATGGCCTAGTATTTTAGAAAAATGATTTGGTCCAATTTTGCAACAATTATTTGGGAGGTCCTTCACAAAAAAACCTCCTTTTGGGAACTCGAAAAATGGAAAATGGTTTTTTCGTCCAAAGAAAATGAAAACTTCCTTAGGCAACATTGTTTGCCATTCCAATATGCACCCTTGTGCACAATATGAGATCATTTGAACAAACTATGCCATGAATGTGGCCATAAGATTGATCATTTGGCTTGAAAGCCATTGATCTCCACACGTGATAGCTCGTTTCTGAGAACACTTTTTTAAAATAATTTCCGTATTACAAGTTTGTTATTTTCCGTGGGAACTTGGCCACATATAATGACACAATGCGAAGGTTTTCCAATTTATTGATTTTTTTGAATTTTTTATGCCCGTTTCAAAATGCGGTCAAAACGGCGGGAATGACCGTTCCTAGCTAGTGGTTCAATCTTGGAATTTTATTGGTGTTTCTCTGATTAAATAGGTACTTATGTACCTAGAAATGATTTTTTTAAAAATTAAATAGCAAACTATGATGCAGCTATAGTTCAAATTTGACCCGCTTCCTACTCAATCAACGGAAATTTATCTTTTTCACAAGAGGAGGATCAAAACTTTTAACACCCAACCATTTGGTCAATTGTGCATTAAATATGGCCTAATATTTTAGAAAAATGATTTGGTCCAATTTTGCAACAATTATTTGGGAGGTCCTTCACAAAAAACCCCTTTTGGGCACTCGAAAAATTGAAAATGGTTTTTCCGTCCAAGGAAAATGAAAACTTCCTTAGGAAATATTGTTTGTCATTCCAATATGTACCCCTGTGCACAATATGAGATCATTTGAACAAACTATGCCATGAATGTGGCCATAAGATTGATCATTTGGCTTGAAAGCCATTGATCTCCACACGTGATAGCTCGTTTCTGAGAACACTTTTTTAAAATAATTGCCGTATTACAAGTTTGTTATTTTTCCTGGAACTTGGCCACATATAATGACACAATGCGAAGGTTTCCCAATTTTTTGATTTTTTTTGAATTTTTTATGCCCGTTTCAAAATGCGGTCAAAACGGCGGGAATGACCGTTCCTAGCTAGTGGTTGAATCTTGGAATTTTTTGGTGTTTCTCTGATTAAATAGATACTTATGTACCTAGAAATGATTTTTGAAAAAATAAAGAGCAAACTATAAGGCAGCTACAGTTCAAATTTGACCCGCTTCCAACTGAATCGACGAAAATTGTCTTTTTCACGAGAGGTGGATCAAAACTTTTTACACCCAACCATTTTGTCAATTGTGCATTAAATATGGCCTAGTATTTTAGAAAAATGATTTGGTCCAATTTTGCAACAATTATTTGGGAGGTCCTTCACAAAAAAACCTCCTTTTGGGCACTCGAAAAATGGAAAATGGTTTTTTCGTCCAAAGAAAATGAAAACTTCCTTAGGCAACATTGTTTGCCATTCCAATATGCACCCTTGTGCACAATATGAGATCATTTGAACAAACTATGCCATGAATGTGGCCATAAGATTGATCATTTGGCTTGAAAGCCATTGATCTCCACACGTGATAGCTCGTTTCTGAGAACACTTTTTTAAAATAATTGCCGTATTACAAGTTTGTTATTTTCCTGGGAACTTGGCCACATATAATGACACAATGCGAAGGTTTCCCAATTTTTTGATTTTTTTGAATTTTTTATGCCCGTTTCAAAATGCGGTCAAAACGGCGGGAATGACCGTTCCTAGCTAGTGGTTGAATCTTGGAATTTTATTGGTGTTTCTCTGATTAAATAGGTACTTATGTACCTAGAAATGATTTTTTAAAAAATTAAATAGCAAACTATGATGCAGCTGCAGTTCAAATTTGACCCGCTTCCTACTCAATCAACGGAAATTTGTCTTTTTCACGAGAGGAGGATCAAATCTTTTAACACCCAACCATTTGGTCAATTGTGCATTAAATATGGCCTAATATTTGAGAAAAATGATTTGGTCCAATTTTGCAACAATTATTTGGGAGGTCCTTCACAAAAAAACCCCTTTTGGGCACTCGAAAAATTGAACATATTTTTTCCGTCCAAGGAAAATGAAAACTTCCTTAGGAAATATTATTTTTCATTCCAATATGTACCCCTGTGCACAATATGAGATCATTTGAACAAACTATGCCATGAATGTGGCCATAAGATTGATCATTTGGCTTGATAACCATTTATCTCCACACGTGATAGCTCGTTTCTGAGAACACTTTTTTAAAATAATTGCTGTATTACAAGTTTGTTATTTTTCCTGGAAACTTGGCCACATATAATGACACAATGCGAAGGTTTCCCAATTTTTTGATTTTTTTTGAATTTTTTATGCCCGTTTCAAAATGCGGTCAAAACGGCGGGAATGATCGTTCCTAGCTAGTGGTTGAATCTTGGAATTTTTTGGTGTTTCTCTGATTAAATAGATACTTATGTACCTAGAAATGATTTTTTGAAAAAATAAAGAGCAAACTATAAGGCAGCTACAGTTCAAATTTGACCCGCTTCCAACTGAATCGACGAAAATTGTCTTTTTTACGAGAGGTGGATCAAAACTTTTTACACCCAACCATTTTGTCAATTGTGCATTAAATATGGCCTAGTATTTTAGAAAAATGATTTGGTCCAATTTTGCAACAATTATTTGGGAGGTCCTTCACAAAAAAACCTCCTTTGGGCACTCGAAAAATGGAAAATGGTTTTTTCGTCCAAAGAAAATGAAAACTTCCTTAGGCAACATTGTTTGCCATTCCAATATGCACCCTTGTGCACAATATGAGATCATTTGAACAAACTATGCCATGAATGTGGCCATAAGATTGATCATTCGGCTTGAAAGCCATTGATCTCCACACGTGATAGCTCGTTTCTGAGAACACTTTTTAAAAATAATTTCCGTATTACAAGTTTGTTATTTTCCGTGGGAACTTGGCCACATATAATGACACAATGCGAAGGTTTTCCAATTTATTGAATTTTTTTGAATTTTTTATGCCCGTTTCAAAATGCGGTCAAAACGGCGGGAATGACCGTTCCTAGCTAGTGGTTGAATCTTGGAATTTTATTGGTGTTTCTCTGATTAAATAGGTACTTATGTACCTAGAAATGATTTTTTAAAAAATTAAATAGCAAACTATGATGCAGCTGCAGTTCAAATTTGACCCGCTTCCTACTCAATCAACGGAAATTTGTCTTTTTCACGAGAGGAGGATCAAAACTTTTAACACCCAACCATTTGGTCAATTGTGCATTAAATATGGCCTAATATTTTAGAAAAATGATTTGGTCCAATTTTGCAACAATTATTTGGGAGGTCCTTCACAAAAAACCCCTTTTGGGCACTCGAAAAATTGAACATATTTTTTCCGTCCAAGGAAAATGAAAACTTCCTTAGGAAATATTATTTTCATTCCAATATGTACCCCTGTGCACAATATGAGATCATTTGAACAAACTATGCCATGAATGTGGCCATAAGATTGATCATTTGGCTTGATAACCATTTATCTCCACACGTGATAGCTCGTTTCTGAGAACACTTTTTTAAAATAATTGCTGTATTACAAGTTTGTTATTTTTCCTGGAAACTTGGCCACATATAATGACACAATGCGAAGGTTTCCCAATTTTTTGATTTTTTTTGAATTTTTTATGCCCGTTTCAAAATGCGGTCAAAACGGCGGGAATGATCGTTCCTAGCTAGTGGTTGAATCTTGCAATTTTTTGGTGTTTCTCTGATTAAATAGAAACTTATGTACCTAGAAATGGATTTTTTGAAAAAATAAAGAGCAAACTATAAGGCAGCTACAGTTCAAATTTGACCCGCTTCCAGCTGAATCGACGAAAATTGTCTTTTTCACGAGAGGTGGATCAAAACTTTTTACACCCAACCATTTTGTCAATTGTGCATTAAATATGACCTAGTATTTTAGAAAAATGATTTGGTCCAATTTTGCAACAATTATTTGGGAGGTCCTTCACAAAAAAACCTCCTTTTGGGAACTCGAAAAATGGAAAATGGTTTTTTCGTCCAAAGAAAATGAAAACTTCCTTAGGCAACATTGTTTGCCATTCCAATATGCACCCTTGTGCACAATATGAGATCATTTTAACAAACTATGCCATGAATGTGGCCATAAGATTGATCATTTGGCTTGAAAGCCATTGATCTCCACACGTGATAGCTCGTTTCTGAGAACACTTTTTAAAATAATTTCCGTATTACAAGTTTGTTATTTTCCCTGGGAACTTGGCCACATATAATGACACAATGCGAAGGTTTTCCAATTTATTGAATTTTTTTAAATTTTTTATGCCCACTTCATAATGCGGTCAAAACGGCGGGAATGACCGTTCCTAGCTAGTGGTTGAATCTTGGAATTTTATTGGTGTTTCTTTGATTAAATAGGTACTTATGTACCTATAAATGATTTTTTGTAAAAATTAAATAGCAAACTATGATGCAGCTGCAGTTCAAATTTGACCCGCTTCCTACTCAATCAACGGAAATTTGTCTTTTTCACGAGAGGAGGATCAAAACTTTTAACACCCAACCATTTGGTCAATTGTGCATTAAATATGGCCTAAAATTTTAGAAAAATGATTTGGTCCAATTTTGCAACAATTATTTGGGAGGTCCTTCACAAAAAAACCCCTTTTGGGCACTCGAAAAATTGAAAATGGTTTTTCCGTCCAAGGAAAATGAAAACTTCCTTAGGAAATATTGTTTGTCATTCCAATATGTACCCCTGTGCACAATATGAGATCATTTGAACAAACTATGCCATGAATGTGGCCATAAGATTGATCATTTGGCTTGATAACCATTTATCTCCACACGTGATAGCTCGTTTCTGAGAACACTTTTTTAAAATAATTGCTGTATTACAAGTTTGTTATTTTTCCTGGAAACTTGGCCACATATAATGACACAATGCGAAGGTTTCCCAATTTTTTGATTTTTTTTGAATTTTTTATGCCCGTTTCAAAATGCGGTCAAAACGGCGGGAATGATCGTTCCTAGCTAGTGGTTGAATCTTGCAATTTTTTGGTGTTTCTCTGATTAAATAGAAACTTATGTACCTAGAAATGATTTTTTGAAAAAATAAAGAGCAAACTATAAGGCAGCTACAGTTCAAATTTGACCCGCTTCCAGCTGAATCGACGAAAATTGTCTTTTTCACGATAGGTGGATCAAAACTTTTTACACCCAACCATTTTGTCAATTGTGCATTAAATATGGCCTAGTATTTTCGAAAAATGATTTGGTCCAATTTTGCAACAATTATTTGGGAGGTCCTTCACAAAAAAACCTCCTTTTAGGAACTCGAAAAATGGAAAATGGTTTTTTCGTCCAAAGAAAATGAAAACTTCCTTAGGCAACATTGTTTGCCATTCCAATATGCACCCTTGTGCACAATATGAGATCATTTGAACAAACTATGCCATGAATGTGGCCATAAGATTGATCATTTGGCTTGAAAGCCATTGATCTCCACACATGATAGCTCGTTTCTGAGAACACTTTTTTAAAATAATTTCCGTATTAAAAGTTTGTTATTTTTCCTGGAAACTTGGCCACATATAATGACACAATGCGAAGGTTTCCCAATTTTTTGATTTTTTTTGAATTTTTTATGCCCATTTCAAAATGCGGTCAAAACGGCGGGAATGACCGTTCCTAGCTAGTGGTTGAATCTTGCAATTTTTTGGTGTTTCTCTGATTAAATAGAAACTTATGTACCTAGAGATGATTTCTGGAAAAAATAAAGAGCAAACTATAAGGCAGCTACAGTTCAAATTTGACCCGCTTCGAGCTGAATCGGCAAAAATTTGTCATTACACCCAACCATTTGGTCAATTGTGCATTAAATATGGCATAGCATTTTAGAAAAATGATTTGGTCCAATTTCGCAACAATTATTTGGTAGGTTCTTCACAAAAAAACCCTTTTGGACACTCGAAAAATGAAAAATGGGCACTTGAAAAACCTCCTCAATTATTGACGAGAGGTGGATAGACAGCTATTGGGACACAAGCATTTGGTCAATTGTACCTCAAATATGATCTAATATTATTGAAAAATAGAGTGGTGCCATTTTGCAACAAATATTGGTAGGTGCTTCAAAAAATATATACCATTTTCGACACTCCAAAGGTTGAAAATGTTTTTTTGCAAATAAAATTCATTTTTGAGATCAATTTTTAAAGATATTTGTATTATTCCAGGTTTGTTATTTTTCTGAAAAACAAGTCTCACTTGTGACACGATGCTATTGTTCTTATTTTTTTTCTAATTCTATGATGTTATAAAATAGGTGACATGATTTAGCATATTATTTAATTGATTACGACCAATTTAGATGGTTATAAAATCGTCAAAGTGTGTACTACATTGTGATTGGTGGAACCGTTTGTGGCACGGATCGATGAGATGGCAGACATCCTACCATCCATTGCTAGCAATCCAACGTTCATCCATCCGTCCATGCAAAGAAAGGAAAAAAAACCCACCGCACCAAACCCTACCTCTCTCTCACCTCTTGTCCCTTCCTTCCGCCCGCCGCCTCCCTCTCTTTGTCCCCGATCTAGATCGGCCTCTCCCTCACCCCTCGCGCCACGCCCTCCTTCCCTCGCGCTGGCACCGGCGGCGCCCTCCTTCCTTTCTATCACTGGCGGCGCCCTCCTTCCTTTCTGTCACCGGCGGCGCCCTCCTTCCCTCGCGCTGCACCCGAACCTCGCTCCCGCTCCCAGCTCTTCTTCCTCTGCCCACGCCCCCAACCCCACCCCCTTCTCCTTCCCTCAGATCTCGATCTGCCGCTGCCCCCAACCCCACCACCACCGCCACCATCGACGACCCTCGCCGTAGACGAGGTTGAGGCCGACCCAATATCGAGCCCATGCCCAGAGCCGCCCCCAAGATTCGCAGGCAACCCCACGCCAATCAGGACCTCGATCTGGATCGAGCAGGCACTCTCCACCGACGGGGCTTGGGCAGGCGAGCCAACCGCAAGGGATTCGGCCCTCAGCTCCTCCGGTGGCCAGAAAGGCGCCGCGGAGGCTCGCGGAGCACAGGGACGTCGCTCGCCGCCCTAACCACACCTCCATTCCCCTTCACCACCTTCCCTCCCTCCCTCTACATGCCCGTCTATATAAGGTACGCCTCCCCCTCCCCTCACCTCTCTCCCCGCACTTCCAGAAGTCGGGGTCTAGGGTTTGGTGCGCCGGTGCGCTGATGGATCTGTCGGGGTTGCTGGTGTGCTGCAGGAGGGCGGCCGGATGTCGGACGTGCCGGCGAGCCCGCCGGGCGGCGGCTTCGGCGGTGTCAGGGAGCAGGACAGGTTCCTTCCCATCACCAACATCAGCAGCATCATGAAGAAGGCCATCCTGGCCAACGGCAAGATCGCCAAGGACGCCAAGGAGACCGTGCAGGAGTGCATCTTGGAGTTCATTGCTTCATCGCCAGCGAGTGAGTGCCTCTGTTGACCGCTACTGCTCTGTTTTGCCTGCCCGAATCAAGTGTGGTCTGGTGCTGACCTGTCGCCATTTTGTCTTGTCTGTATTGTAGGTCGAGCGACAAGTGCCAGAGGGAGAAGTGCAAGACCATCAATATCGATGACCTGCTCTAGGCGATGGCCACGCTAGGCTTTCAGGAGTACATTGAGCCCCTCAAGGTTTATCTGCAGAATTACAGAGAGGTGCATGCCCATTTAGCCATGTGGGATTTTTTTATCTGAACTAATTGGGGATGGATTAGTGCTTTGAGAGTCAGGTAGGTCCATGATAGTTTAATATGTTGCTGTTGTAGCCTGAAAAGCTCTCTTTGGCACTTTTGTTAGTCCTAGTTGGCAAATTTAAACACTCATGTTCAGCTTGGTGACTGATGAGACCCCACACTGCCTGGCACCAATCATCTTATTGTCCTTAGAACAAGTGTTGATTTATCCGTCCAATTACTACTGTCATTGAGATCTTCAATTCTTTTCTGTACTGTTTATTCAGATAACTGAATGATTTGAAGCACTAAGAATTGTCTCCGGAGTCCAACTATTAAACTGTTTAAGTAGCTACTGAATCTGCTTGCTTGGTTATGGTAGACATACATGTCTTACAAATTCGTTATTCTTGTTTGAAGCTAAGCTAGGCTACTGTTGTTCCAGCAAAAAAACAGGGGAGCTACTCTTTTTGTTCTTCACTAATAAATTCTTGTTTGAATGCATATCCTGGGGGTGGTGATGCTGGGAGCCTTTCCTCCCCATAAAAATACTTTGCTCTTCATTATGAGCAATGCCCTTATATAATTAGCTGCTAGGAGTATTTATATACTTGATCACCACACCTCTACTATTCTGGTTACTTTTGCTTTCTTCTCTGTAGTTGTCCAGGGCATAACAGTTTTATGTGTGGCTTGTTATTTTGTTACCAGCCTACTTTGTTGTGCTCCTGGTCGAGTCTTGTGGAGAATCAGGGCGAATCGGGCATCATCTTACTTGTGCCTATGTGGTAAGAATAGAACACCACTCTCGCTTGATGTGCATGTATTAGTACAACAAAGCATTCTTACATGGTGATTGTTAGCGACACAACAATTATCTTGCAACATAGCTTGCCAAATTGCTTGCTTGCTTACTATATAACCTGTACTGCTAAACATGTTATCCCACTCCATGATGTTGTATCATTTGCAAATACTCCTGGACATCAGCTCCCATTAGCTATAATCTGTACCTCTAAAAGAGGAGTATAAACTGGACTAATCTGTACTCTATTATGCTTGAGACTTGATCCAAGCCGTATTAATTGTTGCCAGTGATGTTATTATCTACTCTAATGGCTAATGAATCTGTACCTGCCATACCATGTGGAATGACTAATGAATTTGTACCCGAATACCATGTGTAATGATTGTTATTTTTGCATCATTTAAACATTTTTTCTGCTATATAGTTTCTCACTCATGATTGATCTACTGCAGGTGAATGAGGTTTTCAAATGTTGGAAGGAGGAGGACAATAGGAACTTCTGTTATGTCTTAGCATCTAATTTTTTTTTAATTTTCTTTGTTGTACAATAGTTTTGTTTGGCAGTTACTGTTCCTGGGATGTAAAGATATCGTAGATATGTATTGCTGGAATGAATGGTTGTAATATAATAACATTACACGTTGCCAAAGATAGCTTGTGGTGTGATGTGTTGTAATGTCAATGGCATAATAACTTCTTTTGTATTGGATCAATTTTTTCGGAACTGGGCTAGGCCCAAGTTATATTGGACAATTATTTTTGAGGGAAAAACATGGGAGGCCCAGCAAAGAAATGGCCCAGAAAAATACATGATCAAAAAGAAAATATGCTGCTAAAAGGGCCACACAAAGAAATCAATAAGGCTGAATTGTTGGGCTAGACCCATATAGCTAATAAAAGCACAGGAAAAAAATACATTAAAAAGGCCGAATTGTTGGGCTAGGCCCATGTAGAAAATCTAATTGGACCGGGCTGAATCTTGTGCCACGTCAGATTGCCACGCTGGATGCCTACGTGGCCTGGGGAGGTTGCTAGTGACCAAAACGCCACAGTAGACGTATTTTGGTCATAAACGTCTTCAACCATTCTAGAAGAAAGGTCGCTATAGTAAGTTTATGACGGCCAGCTTTTGACCTTATGTTTTTGGTCACAAAAAGGTCACAAATGGAAATTTGTGACCATTCAGTGACCAATAGTGGTAGTCACAAGTTGACATATTTCTTGTAGTGTACACATGAACAAACCAGGAGTTTCGCCAGCTGGTTGCAGACACGTACCATGCATGACACCTCTATTGAAGATGACCTGTACTTGCTGTCCCAGTTACCATCTTCGAATATAATGACTTTCAAAGGGTACAAGATAAATGGTAATACATTTTACATAATCGCCCAAGATAAGAAGAGCACCAACCAAAACAGTGGTGTCCGCTTTGATGCAGAAACCAAGACGGGAAAGGAAACATATTATGGTTATATACAGGACATATGGGAACTTGACTATCGACGTGGTTTGAAGGTCCCTTTGTTTCGGTGCAAATGGGTCAATATGACACGAGGCGGGGTAACGGAAGACCCGCAGTATGGAATGACAACAGTGGATCTCAATAATCTTGCGTATGCAGACGAACCATTCGTCCTAGCCAATGATGTGGCACAGGTTTTCTATGTGAAGGACATGTCTACCAAGCCAAGAAAAAGAAAAAATAAGGAAGCGAATGCATCGTACGATGAGCCAAAGTGGCACACAGTTCTTTCTAGGAAGAGAAACATCGTGGGAGTGGATGACAAGACAGACATGTCAAAAGATTATAAAAAGTTTGATGAAATTGCTCCATTCACAGTGAATATTGACCCGAGCATCCCGTTAAATGATGAAGTTTTTCCATGGTTACGGCGCAAAGGGACACACGCAAAGAAAAAGTTTCACACCCAAAGATCTGGGATGTGATCGGCTTCACTATCATCACTTTCTTCTGTGTTTCACACCTAGGAGGGAATCTCTGTAATAGTTAGGGTAGTTATGTGTTTTGGCATTTGAAACGCGAAGAAATTTTACGTGCAAACAAATTCTTTCATGCCTTCACTGATTTTTAAAGTTAAGTTATTCAAAAACTAGTGATCCACACTAATTTCAGATAATTCAAAATTTAAACTATTCAAATTTGAAAACTATGGGCAGTAACAGAAAGTTTGTAATTTTTTGTACCCAAAGCAAAAATATTCACAAAGAAACTCTAAATACACAAAAAAACAACTCAAAAATAAATAAAGCAAAAAAATAAAAAAGCCCGCCTACTGGGCCAGAGCGGCCTGCATACGACTAGAAACCCAACCTGTTGTTGGGCTAGGATGCAGGCCCACAAAGGCCCAGTAGGCCCACAGGGCAGCACAAAACATGTAGGCCCAGTAGGCCTGCTTTGGAGAGGAGCTCAAGAGAGCTACCGCACGGGGGGTTATAAACCAGTGCGGACGCCCCTCGGCTAGCGAGGTGGGACTAAACTTGCCGCACCGCTCCTGCGCCAGCGCACCCCCTTTAGTACCGGGTGGTGGCACCAACCGGTACTAAAGGGGGGGCCTTTAGTACTGGTTGGAGCCACCACCCGATACTAAAGGGGGTGCGCTTCCCGCCGCTTGGCCTGGCCGAAACAGGCCTTTAGTACCGGTTGGTGGCTCCAACCGGTACTAAAGGTCCATCCTATATAACTAAACACTTCAAAAATTTCAGTTTCTCATCTACTTCTTCTCCTCTGCCCCGTCGCCCGCCGCCCTCGTCTCCATATCCCTCGTCGCCGCCCCGTCCCCGTCATCGCCGCCCCGTCGTCCCCGTCCCCGTCGTCCCCGTCGTCACCGCCGCGCCGTCCCGGCCCGTCCCGTGTCGTCCCCGTCCCCGTCATCGCCGCCCCGTCCCTGTCCCCGTCGTCGCCATCCCCATCGTCGCCGCGCCCGTCGTCGTCCCCGTCGCCGCCCCCCGTCGCCTCTCGCCTCGCCGGTGAGCACACACACACATAATTTTTTTAGTTTTTTAGTTATAGAAATAGTTAAAAAAATGTTAGAAATTTTTCTTTTTTTAGTTATAGAAATAGTTAGTTATATAGCATTGTTAGAAATGTTATAGAAATGTTAGAATTCTTAGAAATTTTTCTGTTTTTTAGTTATAGAAATAGTTATAAAAAAGTTAGAAATTTTTCTTTTTTTTAGTTATAGAAATATTAGAAATGTTACACATATGTTAGTTATATATATAGAAATGTTATAATTTTTTTTCTTTTTTTTAGTTATAGAAATATTAGAAATGTTATAGAAATGTTAGTTATATAGCATTGTTGGAAATGTTATAGGAATGTTAGTTATATAGAAATGTTAGAAATTTTAGTTATCAAAATCCAATCATTAAAAAAATGTTACTTTTTGCGGGCATATAGCTAGTATTTGTTTTCGACGATGCCCGGCCCGCATCCTCGCCGTCGACCCGTCCGCGACGACATCCGGCTGACCCATGTCCAGGACTGGGCTCCGCCGGGCTGGCACTGGGAGGTGCTGCCTGGAGGGGCGCACCGCTTGATGAGGAACCCGGCCCCGGGTCCCGTCGTCGACCCTGATCTCATTTGGTGGCGTTCGCGTGGGCCAGTTTCAGTGCGGAGGGAGCTGGCCCCGCCGGAGGTGGTACGTCACCATGTCAGGGAGGAGGACGAGCACGTCCGTCGCTACATGGTTGCGTTAGAGGGCGGTGGGTTCTCTAATACCTGGCAGTTTCTTCAAGGATCTCACTTCAGCTATGATCCTGTGAGGGTTCCTTCTCTTTGGGCGTCCACCGCCCGCGCCGCATGAACCGTGAGTGTCCTAGATTCTTCTGTAGTATTCGATCTTTATTAGCTACCTAGCCAATGATGTATTCGATATATAATATTCTAGACGATGTATTCGAGATTATATATTATTCGAGACGATGTATTCGAGATTATATCTATTATTCAAGACGATGTATTCGAGATTATATCTATTATTCGAGACGATGTATTCGAGATTATATCTATTATTCGAGACGACGTATTCGAGATTATATTCGATGATACTTATTATGTACATTGTAATTTGAATATATTTCTTTTGGATTAGTTAAACAAAACCTATGGCGGACAATACCGGCAGAGAGGGAGAAGAGGCCCTGTTCAATATCATATGCAATCCTCGCGGGCCAGATGATGATCAGAATGAAGAAGATTATGACGGCTCCGAATATCTAAACAAAACCGGGGAGGGTGATATGATATTCGATCGCGACGACCGAATTGATGAAGTCATGAACTATGAACATGACGAAGAAAATGTTGATCTTGAAACAACAAAGACCGGCGAGGTATATATATTTATATAAGCAGACATCTGGTGATCATCACATGTTTTAAATGACTTGAAGATATATTCACGAATCGATCTTTCTTCTTTGAGCCATCCGGATCGAGCAAATCTTTAGGCAACAGGACGAAACGAGGCCCGAACAAAAAGTTGAAGGGGGGCGTAAAGTACAATATCGAGGCAATCAGACCTAATGGCGAACCATTAGCGCCTAAGAAGATTGCGGACAAGTTCATTCGTCAGTGCGGAGTTCTTGTGAAGGACCAACTCCCGATCTCCCTTCAAGAATGGAGAGAGCCAGCAAAGCCACGTCCAGGAGTTACTTTTGTCAACGACAGACAAAAACATTTGCTTTGGGAAACGCTCATGGAACATTTCACCCTACTAGATCATTTCACAGATGCAGATGTGGAGAAAGTCAAGGACGCTGCTCTTAGGAAGATGGCGGTTGCATTCAAGAACCACAAGATTCGTGAATGGGCCAAGTACGTCAATGAAGGAAGGAAGACTCCAGTATTCGAGGGAACACTAGAGAACCAAAGTGCTCATTGGGACGATTTCGTGAAATTCAAGGATTCGGAATTATCTAAGGAACTGACCAGAATAAACAAGGCCAATGCTGCAAAAAAGGATAAGTTCCGTAAGCTGGGGCCAGGTGGCTATGCGGTGGGAATGCCTAAGTGGGATAAGTCTGAGAAAGAGATGCTGGATGCAGGTGTCACTCCAGAAACATTGAGCTGGCCCCCCAGGTGCAGGACTTGGTTCTATGCTCATGGGGGGAGTTGGACCCGAAGACAGGCAAAGTTTCGAAGAAGGCATGTCTGGACGGAGCCGAAGATAAGCTACTTGTTGCAATAGAAGAGGCTCGATCGGGGTTGTTCGATCCCAATAGAGAGAACGACGAGCTTACGCGTGCCCTGGGAAATCCTGAACACCCGGGAAGAACACGAGGCATGGGCGCTATTCCGTGGTATGAGGGGTTTTCGGACTGGAACACCGACTACAGAACCCGTGCGAGAAAGAAGATTGCGGAGGAGAAGAAAAGGAAGATGGAGGAGGAGCAGAGGAAGCTAGACTATGAACGCCTTCAAGGCCTAGAATCAGCGCACGCGGACTTGGCAGTCAAATTCTAGCGGCAGTAGGAGCAGATCGACTCACTTAGCCAGCAAAGGGGGTCTCAGCAGCTAGCGGATGATCCACCAATGGATAGCACCGTCCCATCCATGCCGAGAAGCAGCGTGGGTTCCGCCCCGGGCGACGCATTGCTGGATAGCTACCCAGTGGATGACATCATGGAGAACACTAACTACGAGCTACACTTCAAACTGAAGAACATATCCATGAAGGTGGCGGACGCCCTTGCTTTTACAAATCCCCCTGAGGCAACCTTCCATTGCAACCCGATTCCAGCGGGCTATGCTCGTGTCTTGGTTGATGAGGTGGTGGACCAATATTCGGGGCTAGAGCTTGACATTCCTGGAGGTGACGATGAGCACACACTAGGAGAGGCCAACCATCGTATCATCCTATGGAGAAAGGATTGCATCATCTTTCGAAGGCCACCGACACCGCGTCATCCGACTCTTCGTCGCAGTCCGCCACCGAGTTAGCAGACTCCCGCTCCTCCAAGTCCACCAATGCGCCAGGCCACTCCTCCTCCAAGTCCGGCACAGCTTCAGGCCACTCCTCCTCCTCCAAGTCCGGCAAAGCGTCAGGCCACTCCTCCTCCAAGTCCGGCACAGCTTCAGGCCACTCCTCCTCCAAGTCCGGCATAGCTTCAGGCCACTCCTCCTCCTCCAACTCAGCCACGTCAGCCGTCTTTGTCGCCTCAGCAATCACGGAAGAGAGCCGCCTCAGCTATGGTGCGCAGCGGTACAAGTCGAGGTAGTACTGGAGGTACAGGCGGAGGCAAGCGATTTCAATATGGTCCAAGCCTCGCGCCTCTTCCGCAGAGGCCTTATGACAAGTCCGAGGAGGAAAACATAGCCATATCGAAGGCCGAGGTGGAAGCCCATTTTGCACCGAAACCGCCACCACCGCCAAGGGAGAAAGTGCCCGTGGAAAATATTGACCACTTCATTCGTATGGCTAGAGCACCAGCTCCCAAGCCTGTTGACATAGACTATGAGCGCCACATCAAGAAGTTAAATCAAGCACATCTACAGAAAGAGGCGAGCCCGAGCTTGAGCACATCAGCTGGCAAAAGGAGCGGTAAAACCATTCCCCAGCTGGGAGAACAGGCGGCGCAATCAATCCCCCCCGCTTGTTGTTCCAACAACACATGAGAGTAGGCGCGCCCAATATTATTGTGGGCAAACTGTTGATGTTCCCGGGGTGGGCTATGTGGTAATAACCGAGGAGCATATTGCGCAGGCTGAATCGATCGGGATCACTGTTGGACAACTCCTCGATATCAAGCCCATGTCTCTGACTAGAGAGGAGGAAATAAAACGGAAATATGCCCGGGGCCAACCATTGGTCGAGCCAGAGGAGGTCAATAAGCTCCCAACGATAATGTATGAATTGCATCAATGGTACATGGGCATTACCAAGATTTCCAATCGAGAGTCCCTCATGGTGAATGTCAACAAGGAGCATTACTACCATGAGAAAGTTGTGACCGTTGAGTATTCAGAACTATTTCAGCTATACAATAAAGACACACTCGACAAATCTATCGTCAGTTGCTATTGTCTGTAAGTGATTTCTTTCTGTAATTTAAGTCTCAAGCTAGCTGTAGTGATCATTTTGATCAATCATTACCTGTAATTATCCTCACTATATTCTTTTCTGTGGTATTATGCAGGATGAAGATTTATGAAATGAAAAAAGGTGGATGCTATGGCATTGGGTTCGTTGACCCAAATACCATTAATGAATACACATGGAAAATAGATCCATATCACGAAAAAAGTGTAGAGGAAAGCATGCTACAGTTCTTCAAAGAACTCAAATACAATGAAGATATAGTACTTCCTTACAACTTCCAGTGAGTCACACTGTCTTGTACTACAAATTATGTTTTTGCCTACTAGCTATAGCTACATGTTTTTGCTTACATATGCCCGCTTAATTAAGACATGCAAACGTGTGTGCATGCAGATTTCACTGGATCTTGTTAATCATTAAAGTTGATGAAGGAACAGTTGAAGTACTAGACTCACAACTTAAGAAAGCAAGTGACTACACCATCGTGAAGGGGATAGTCAACAGGTAATTTCAATCATTATTAACTACATCTCGACCTATTTAATTAGTTCGTCATTTCCTGATAACAACTATTTAATAACCCATTTATTCATTTTCTTTGTCGGCGGGCAGGGCTTGGGAAAAGTTCATCAGGGCCACTCCAGGCCCATGGAAACAAAATCTGAAATGGTATTGACCCAAGGTAAGTAATTAAGTAGTACTAGCTAGCTGCCATCTCTTTAATTATCATGCTTGATTAATTATTATCTAATCAAATTCCATTCTCGTACAGGCCCTGAAGCAGGCGCCGGGGAATGATCTATGTGCATACTACGTTTGCGAGAACATTCACATGATGGTGTCCGAAAGGAGCAAATCTCAAGGACAGGAGTGGGTACGATGTCGATTGCCAGAACACTATTCTCACAATTTTTACACCATTATCGATATCTAGTCACACAACTAATACACATGCATATTGATCTTCTTCTTTATAGTTCAAAGAGGTGCAGGACAAGCTCCTAGAACAGGACCGCATAGAAGCAATTCAAGAGGAAATAGCGGGATTTTTGCTCGACCAGGTCATAGATCCCAAAGGAGAATACTATTACCCGCTACCGCCCCCATGAACCACTTCCAATTGTTGTCGTGCTCCGAAGGCACCAATTAGCTAGGCTAATGCCACTGGCTCCGAAGGCACCAATTAGGAGAAATTGTATATATATACATGTGTGTATATATGTGTGAATTAATTAATGGTGGTTGTGAGACATTCGATGATATATATATATATATATATTATGATCGGTTCTACTAGAAATTCTATTTATATATATGCATAACATGTACAATATGTAGTATCGTAAAATACCAGCAAACGAAAAATAATTAAATGAAAAACACAAAATTAAATGAAAAAGAAATCATAAACCCAACCCCCCCCCAACATTTTAGTACCGGTTGGTGACACCAACCGGTACTAAAGGGCTCCCTGCCCCCAAAGCTGGCTCGTGCCACGTGGTTGCCTTTAGCACCGGTTCGTGCTGAACCGGTACTAAAGGGGGGGCTTTAGTGCCTACATTTTAGCGCCGGTTACCAAACCGACACTAAAGGGTCTTACAAATTGGTGCTATTGCCCGGTTCTGCACTAGTGTCCTCTAGTGAAGACGAGGAGGAGGAAGAAGAGACCTCTCCCCCTCCAGCGGGGGGAGAGAAGAAAAGGAAGGCCACCCCAACTGGGGAGGCCGAAGGGTCCAAGAAGGGGAAAACCCTTCCTCCGGACGGCTCCACCAATGCCGACGACGGCGAAGAGGAGTGGCCGCACAGGGCAAAGCCCCTGGCGAGATCGTAAGTGTCCGGATACCAGAGTGATTCATAGTATTCTTTCATTGCACAACTTTTCCTTATGTCGAACATGTTTATGCAGTCCACCCAAAGACCGGCTCGACGTGTCGTCGAGCGGTTCCCTGGATTCGTCGGATGTGAATTCGCTTTCGACGGCTACCTCCCCCACCCTACGGACGACGCCGAGGTGCTGTCCCAACAGGTTCCAAGCCAGGAGGAGGTGGTCTTGGAGGTGCCGCAAGGTGACCTCCCGGACTCCAGGCGCGAAGGGGATAAAACCCCCAAGGGATCCGAGTCCGGCCTTGAGCCGGACACCGCGCCGGAACCTTGAATGGTTCCGGACTCCAGTAGGCGGCCTCCTTCCAAGAGGAGCAAGCCTACCGAGCCGGTGACCTCCGTCCAACCGGAGGCACCGGACAATTTGCTGGAGACGCTTAACGGCGCCTCCATCGACGAGGAGCACCGCACTATTATGAGTGCGGTGATCCAGAAGGTTCAGTCCGCCAAGAGCGGACTGACTGAAGCCTGTGTCAGCCTTCTAACAGGCTTTTTGGTAGGTAAAGAATATGTAAAAATATTACCGCATAGACAGTAGCCCCTGATGCTCTGTTCAGCGTTTGGAAAGAAAAGCCGAATAGAGGATCTAATAATCGCAGGAGACTAACATAATCAAGTCAATATGCGTATGCAGGCTTCGCTGCTAGCCTCCGCCGCACTGACTGCGGAGGTGGATATGCTGAAGCAGAACCTCGCGCGGTCCGAGAATGAGCTCAGCCATGCCAAGAGGCAACTCGAGGAGAAGGAAGGTAAGTAATACCTTGCGCAATTATATAGAGAAGATGTGGTTGCAAGAAATGATAGGATCAACGTTCTATTATAGGAGCCATGGCCGAGGTGGCAACCCTTAAGCAAGCGCTGTCCGAGGCCAAAAATAGGGCGGCCGCGGAGCGCACGGAGAGAGAGAAGTAGGAGGCGCGGGTGGAGGAGGTGCAGAAAGAGCTCCAGGCTCTCGTGAAAAAACACGAGAGTTTGGAGCTTGACTCAAAGATGCAAGCGTCCGAGCTTGCGGCAGCCCTCAAAAGCGCGAAGTCTGCCAAGGCCGAAGCCCAGAAAGCCCTCAAAGAAATTGACGCGATGAAGAAGATAGCGGCGGGTAAGGCATTCATTATGCAAAGCAAGCACGTGAAAGTGAATTGTTTGTTACTTACCCGAGTCCGGAGCTCTCCAGGAGCATTCGTAGATTTGCCCCGCAGTGCGTCTGATGCCGCCGCCTACTACCGAGCCGAGGAGGGGAGCTCGACGGAGAAGGTGTTCTGGTCTCAGTATGCTGAGGCTAGACACCTGGTGCCTTTGAGCGACCAGCTGAAGCAGATGGTCGAGCTCCACAAGGTTGCCGAACAGGCCGTAAAGGGCCTCATAGTTCGGCTGTGGCCTGGAGAGGCTCTGCCTAGGAGCTACTTCGGGCTAGTGAGGCGGCTGGTGGATGCCTGTCCACGACTTGAAGTAATCAAGCCCTCTTTCTGCATCGAAGGTGCCCGTAGGGCGCTTGCCCGTGCTAAAGTGCACTGGGGCAAGATGGATGCGGAGAAGTTGGTGAAGGACGGGCCGCCGCTGGGCAAGGAGCATCGCGTCCCGGAAGCGTATTATGAGGGCGTCCTGAAGGGTGCCCGCCTTATAGCGGATGAATGCTCCAAAGATGTAATTTTTTAGTAAACTCGCATTTGTGATCATGTACGCTGAAAACTTGTTCATATGCGCTAAGCAACGCATTTGTGATCCTGTACGCTGAAAACTTATTCAAATTTGAGAGATGGCGAGTCGTCGGCTTCTACCCCCATGCCACAAGTGCTGGGGTGTTTGGGATAAACATGAGCGCTCTTTTTCCCATTCTTGGGTCCTTCGAGGGAGGCGCTCAATACAACGAACAAGGAAATCGCACTAAAGTTCTTGAACACTCTTACTTAGCCATAGAATTCTATAATTTTAAATTTCGGTGAAGCCCCTAGTGTTCGGAAGACCGAGTTCGGGGCGCTATCCATGCCTAGGACGGACAAAGCCGACTCCTCGCTCTAGGCGACATAAGTCTTTAGGGACTCAAAAACCTCTCGAACAGCGACCAGCTCTCGCCTCATCATGACGGTCAGTTTTAGCTTTCTCTACTGAGGTGCTTAGCCCAACTCAACTGGGGCACAATTGCAGTAGTTCTCCTAGTGCTACCTTAGCCGATATGACAGAACGTAAGGTACCAAAATATAGGAGCCGGGCAAACCCAACTATTGACCCAAGACATGATTCGGAGCCGATGCATATAATGCTATAAGTTCGGGGTGTCGCACTTGTGAAAGTGTTCGGACTTCTCACACCATGTTGTGGGGTACTTAAGCCCCTGGTGTATTAGCCGTACCAAAGTGTACGGGTGCAACATGTCATTAATGAACATATATTCGTAAAAAAAGAGGTAATGCAATAATAGACGGAAGCTATGCATTGTTTATTTTAAAAAGCTGCGATCAAAGCAGAACGATACAAATAGTGCGATAAGCAAAAGATGGGACTATCAAGTATGTCCTTTCCAGAGGCGAGCTGCGGAATGTTATGCGAAACAGGTATACTGCTCGTTATAGAGACCACCTTAGAGTTCCGTAGTGCGGCGTAGCTTTCTAATTCTCTGGTTGTATCATTTGTGTGGCAATTGTACTGCCGGCCAAGCCTTCCGAAGAATGGAGTCTTGAAAATAAGAGAAAATTAAGAAATCGGCAGCCCCTAGTGCGGTTTAAGCCGTGTTTCGGGCGTGCCGTGATGGTGCCCCTCCCCGTGTGCCCATGGTATTTCTAGAGCGTAGTTATGTACGCGCAACACTGGTTTTGCAAGTTCGTGAGGGCTGGGGTTGGGGCTGCATTGCTACACTTGCTCGAATCGTGCCAGGCGGTCTTGTTGTAGGTTACTCCTAGCGCGCTTGACGGTGTCCGGACGTTTAATGGCCGGACTGGAGAATTGCCTTGAGAGGCTGCTTTGTACTTCCACTGCGATAGCCGCCGTATGCTCCTCCGTTCGGAGAGATCGTTCGGTGTTTCCATTGACCGTGATGACGCCTCGAGGGCCTGGCATCTTGAGCTTGAGGTATGTGTAGTGCAGCACCACATTGAACTTGGCAAATGCGGTTCGCCCGAGCAGTGCGTGATAGCCACTGCGGAACGGGACTATGTCGAAGATTAACTCCTCGCTTCGGAAATTATCCGGAGTTCCGAAGACCACTTCAAGTGTAACTGAGCCTATATTGTTGGCTTCTACACCTGGTATGACGCCTTTAAAGGTCGTTCTGGTGGGTTTAATCCTCGAGGGATCGATGCCCATTTTCCGCACTGTATCCTGATAAAGTAGGTTCAGGCTACTGCCGCCATCCATAAGGACTCTAGTGAGGTGAAATCCGTCAATAATTGGGTCTAGAACCAATGCGGCGAATCCGCCATGACGGATGCTAGTGGGGTGGTCCCTTCGATCAAAAGTGATCGGGGAGGAAGACCATGGGTTGAACTTTGGGCGAGTGGCTCCATTGCGTATACGTCCCTTAGCACACGCTTCCGCTCCCTCTTGGGGACATGGGTTGCGTATATCATGTTCACCGTCCGCACTTGTGGGGGAAAACCTTTCTATCCACTGTTATTCGGCGGGCGGGGCTCCTCTTCGTCATCGCTATGCAGCCCCTTGTCTCTGCTTTCGGCATTTAACTTGCCTGCCTGCTTGAACACCCAACAATCCCTGTTGGTGTTATTGGCTGGTTTTTTAGGGGTGCCATGTATCTTTCATGAGCGGTCGAGTATTCGGTCCAAACTGGATGGGCCTGGAGTATTTCTTTTGAATGGCTTTTTCCGCTGACCGGGTTTAGAGCCTCTGAATCCGGCATTAACTGCCGTATCCTCAGCATTGTCGCCGTTAATGTGGAGCTTTTGCTTGTTGCGACGTGACCTGCCACTACTGTCCTTGGTATCCGAATTACCAGGTTTCTTGGTCATGTTATTGCTGCGAGCTAGCCAAGTGTCTTCTCCCGCGCAAAAGCAGGTCATAAGTGTCGTGAGGGCTGCCATAGATTTCGGCTTTTCCTGTCCTAGGTGTCGTGCAAGCCACTCGTCACGGATGTTATGCTTGAAGGCTGCTAAGGCCTCTGCGTCCGGACAGTTGACAATTTGATTTTTCTTGGTTAGGAACCGTGTCCAGAATTGTCTGGCCGATTCCTCTGGCTGCTGAATTATGTGGCTTAGGTCATCGACGTCTGGTGGTCGCACATAAGTGCCTGGAAATTGTCGAGGAATGCGGCTTCCAGGTCCTCCCAACAACCTATTGATTCTACTGGCAAGCTGTTAAGCCAATGCCGAGCTGGTCCTTTAAGCTTGAGTGGGAGGTATTTGATGGCGTGTAAGACATCACCGCGGGCCATGTGGATATGAAGGAGATAGTCCTTGATCCATACCACAGGATCTATTGTGCCATCATATGATTCGATGTTCACGGGTTTGAAACCCTCGGGGATTTGATGATCCATTACTTCGTCTGTGAAGCATAGTGGGTGTGCGGTGCCTCTGTACTGGGCAATATCGCAACGCAGCTCAAACAAGCTTTGTCTACTGTGTTCGGCCCGGCTGGATTTACTATATCCGGCGTGACGAGTACCGTCTCGTGTTGTGGGGCACCCGTGTGATCTGTAGATCGATCTTGTTTGCCTTGCCTTGTCCTCCAATATGTCTCGCAGGTCTGGCGCATTTTCCCATGCCTTGGTATTTTTTGAGCGGCACTGGGGTGCGGCTTGAGTGGAGGGCCGAGAGGCCTCTCTGTCGCGTCCACGGGGTGGTCGGTCGGCCGCATCATGCGCTGGTGATTTAGGTGCTTCCTCCTCTAATTGGGGTAGCAACCTGTGCTTTGGGTAGCTCTTGGAGGGGCGTTCGAGTTCATACTCTTCGGCCACAAGGACTTTAGTCCATCTGTTGGCTAGCAAATCTTGATCAGCTCTAAGTTGTTGCTGTTTTTTCCTGAGGCTGCTCGCTGTGGCCATAAGCCTGCGTTTGAAACGCTCTTGTTCGACGGGATCCTCCGGCACGACAAATTCGTCGTCGTCGAGGCTTGCCTCGTCTTCGGAGGGAGGCATGTAATTATTGTCCTTGACCTCTCTGTCTGCTGCTCTCTCATGAGGGCTGGCTTCTCTATCCTCCTGTGCTGAATCTTGCTGGTGGTGGTTGTCTTCGGCACTGTCCGGGGTGTTATTATCTCCCGTGCCGGAATCACCGTTTTTGTTTTGACGGGATTTAGAGCGGCGCCGCTGACACCGGCGCTTAGGTTGCTTCTTGGAGGGGTCATCCTCCGCTGTCCCATCGCCATTGCCTTCTTTTGGGGTGTCCACCATGTATATATCATACGATGAGGTGGCTTTCCAGTGCCCTATAGGCGCTGGTTCTTGATCGTCTCCTGCATCGGCATCCATAACGTCGATGTCTTCGGAGTCGAAGTCGAGCATGTCGGTTAAATCATCGACAATGGCTACGAAGTGGGTGGTGGGTGGGCTTTGAATTTCTTCATCATCCGCATCCCAACCTTGCCGACCATAGTCCGGCCAGGGATCTCCTGACAAAGAGAGAGACTTTAGTGAATTCAGAATATCGCAGAAGGGCGAGTGCTGAAAGATGTCCGCGGCGGTGAACTCCATGATCGGCGCCCAATCGGGTTCGATCGGTCGGGGCGCAGAGGGCTCGAAGTCCGGAGAGGAGTCCGACTCCTTGGAGTCACGGGCTTCGCAGAGAATAGGGCTGGTGTTTGGCTCGATCGCCATAGAGATTGCAGCCCCCGAGGCGGTGTCTAACCACCTATCCTCGGTTGGTGTGATCGGCTCCGAGCTAGGGGTCGGAGCAGACACAGGTGCGGCCTCCAGGGCACTGTTCGGCGGCAGAGCTAAATCATGCCCATCGTGACAGTGCGGCGCGCTCGGCTGTGGCTCGAATCCGTCGAAGAACAAGTCTCCGCGGATGTTGGTCGTGTAGTTCAAACTTCCAAATCTGACCTGATGGCGAGGGGCGTAGCTTTCGATCTGCTCCAGATGACCAAGCGAATTGGCCCGCAGTGCAAAGCCGCCGAATACGAAGATCTGTCTAGGGAGAAAAGTCTTACCCTGGATCGCATCGCTGTTGATGATCGGAGAAGCCATCGGGCCTAAAAGTGACGACACAGAGGAACTCTCAATGAAAGCACCAATGTCGGTATCAAAACCGGCGGATCTCGGGTAGGGGGTCCCGAACTGTGCGTCTAGGTCGGATGGTAACAGGAGGCAGGGGACATGATGTTTTACCCAGGTTCGGGCCCTCTTGATGGAGGTAAAACCCTACGTCCTGCTTGATTAATATTGATGATATGGGTAGTACAAGAGTAGATCTACCACGAGATCAGAGAGGCTAAACCCTAGAAGCTAGCCTATGGTATGATTGTTGTTCGTGCTACAGACTAAAACTCTCTGGTTTATATAGACACCGGAGAGGGCTAGGGTTACACAGAGTCGGTTACAATGGTAGGAGATTTACATATCCGTATCGCCAAGCTTGCCTTCCATGCCAAGGAAAGTCCCTTCCAGACACGGGACGAAGTCTTCGATCTTATATCTTCATAGTCCAGGAGTCCGGCCGAAGGTATAGTCCGGCTATCCGGACACCCCCTAATCCAGGACTCCCTCACCAGCCGTATTGTTTTAATACTTGCCTGCCTCTTTATCTTGTTTTTACCTATCTGCAGGCAAACTCTGACTTCTGGAAAGTTAAGTATGACCATGAGGCTGCCAAGAAAGAGAAAGCCACCGCCATAAACGCCAAGAAAACGACCCGGAGGTCAAAAAAGAAGAAAAAGAGCACTGCTGAAGATTTGATGAAGCTTGATGATACATCTAACTCGGAGGTAGCCCTTGATTCCCTTGGCCAATTTTTTAACAATCTTATTGACATTGATCATTACCAGGATGACACTGGGGCCAGTCAGGCTGTGGAAGCAGAGGTAACTATCATTTCCTCCGACTCAGAGCCCTTGCCAAGACAAAAAGTTCGACGAGTGATCCGTAAAGTAAGGTTTTCTAACCATTTAGCTTACTTGGATCCCAACTTTCGTTGAAAAAGCAGCAACATGAAAGCCGCCTTCAAGCTTGGACTGAAGATGAGTCGGCTGTCGTTCTTCAACAAACTCCTCAGAAGCGTCCGAATGATGTTTACTTCTTGAGAGAATTCCTTATTTGGCCCTTTCTTAAATTTTGCTTCCTTATTTGGCCTAAAATAATTTTTTCTTTCCTATTTGACACCTAAATTAATTTTCATTCCTCATATGACACTTTCGTCCATTTTAGGCACTAACTGGATTAAGTGTGACATGAAAGGACCATTTTGGCCCTAGTTCATTTTGTAACTATCTTGGATGTAGTTAAAAATCAATCAGTTCACTCATGTTTTAGGGACGTTGAACAGATGTTGCGCATGTATATGTATACTCCAATATTTTGTTTATTTTTTTGCAATGAAATATTTTGTTTCTTAGGTAAACTGGTACGTGCGCCTAAAAGCCATACAATACATCTATGATTACTTTTTCTTTGCGGATAAATACAGTGCCATATAAATACTTTCCGGTGAGATGCATGTGCTTTTGGACGAGACGTAGCTTGTAACACAGTCGAGTACTTTCCGGGGAGATGTAGTACGAGCTAGCCGTGGCTGATTACTTTCCGGCCGCCAATCGGGAGACTCGCGTACAAGTACATAAGCAGCTGGATCGATTTGCACTAGAATGCACTTGCATGTACTAAGTACAAGTCGCCGACTAGTAGATCGATGGCACAACTCGAGACACAGGCACGCGAGAACAGGGGACGCCGCCTGATTGCCACGGGAGCGTGGCGCTCTCCTTAATCTCTTCATTGCCTTTTTGTCACGGTATACAAGTTATAACATATATATACTAGCAGTATATAACTAGCTTATATATGATTAGTTGTATGTGACTGTGTAATTCTATACTTTGCAACGTGTAATCAAATCCTGGACAAAGCGCTAATTGGAGGATTTAGTGGTATGTGACTATGTGTAATACCGTGCTTCAGAACATGTTGAACTAATCAAAATATAGTATTGTACTGATCATAGATGTGCTAGTACAAATTCTATGGATGTTTTGTATGGCTTTTACACACACAGACCAGATTACCTAAGACAAAATAGTGGAGTATACATATACATGTGCATCATCCTTTTAAACATCCCTAAAACATGGGTGAACTGATTGCTCTTTTACTTCACCCTGGACAGTTACAAAATGCACTAGGGGCAAAATAGTCCTTTCATCTCACAGTTAACACCATTAGTGCCTAAAATGGACAAAAGTGTCATATAAGAAACAAAAATTACTTTACATGTCAAATAAGGAAGAAATTTTATTTTGGGCGAAATAAGGAAGCAAAATTTAAGAAAGGGCCAAATAAGGAATTCTCTCTTACTTCTTTCTGTCTTTAACTCTTTTTAATGGATCCTCCCCCTTGTATTACTTTTAACTCTATTTTATCCTTTCAGGAGGTGTCTTGCTCTTCTAGCGACTCATTGCAAACGCAATTTCCGGCCTTCAAGACTGCCCCTGGGTAATGAAAAATCCTCATGTTTTCCGGGTTGTTCAAATTGTATCTTTATACTGACAATCCTGCAACATTTTTCTTAGTGGCCAACATAAATCCAAGAAAGCGAAGGTAGCTAAACCAGTGGAAGACCCGCCAGTGCTTCCATATGACCCGACCAGGCCATCTTCTCCATTAACCGACGGTCCAGCAGACCCGCCTGTTGATATAGAAGCAAATCCTATTAAGCCATCGTTTGATGAGACCACTGTGAACCCTTCTGCTACTGGACCATCAAGCTCAGCCAACCCATCATCACCGTCTGCGCAAGACGTTCAGATCACCGGGAGCCGCTTTATTGAACCAGGGAACTCAACCGTGCTGGCTCGCTGTACTGCAAAACAAGAGGCATTGGAGAGGCAGAAAGCTCGCTTTGACATTGTGTCGGGGATATACCCCGCAGTATGACCCGGCCAGATGTATAACCCGGCCGGATTTGGCGACTAACTAATGACCCGCCCTGACTGGACGACTCACTAAGTGACCCGCCCGAGCCTGGCGACTTATGGGTGACCTGGCAAGCGGAACAAAGGAGCGACAAGACCCGGGGGCCCAAGAAGATCAAGGCCCTGAAGGCCGGCTACGTTATGGTAGGCCGGCTTAAGAGGAAAGGCGTGAGGAATATCTCCTTTACGAGGAAGCAAGACCCGGACTTGTAATCAACTTGTAAGAGAAGATAGACTAATCCTAGTCCTACTAGGACTCCACATGTAACCCGCCCCTCTAACTTATATAAGGAGGGGCAGGGCTCCCCAAAGAGGGACAGGCAACAAGAAACAATATCTAGGGCTAGACACCAAGAGAAGAGCCGGCTTACGGCGACTTCCTCATAATCATAATGAGACTTAGCCACAAACAACATGTAGGGTTATTACTGGATGATGTTTCCCGGGGCCCGAAGCTATCTAAATCCTCGTCTTGTGTGTTGCATCTTCCGATTCCGCTCAACCCCTTCAAGCTACCACATAGATGCGTTGGCCTCGCGACTAAGTCCTTATATTAGGACACCTGCCGTGACAATTCGACGACAGTTGGCGCCCACCGTAGGGCCTGCGCACGGTGGTATTGAGTTCTTAAAGGGATTTTTTCTAGGGATCGAGAAGCTTGTAATTGATCATATGAAGAGCCAGGAAACAATCACGCACGGTAACCCGGCACGGGCAACCTTGGATAGAGTCGGAAGATTCATCGTTTGACGAGTAGAACTCGTGATGGAGTTGAAGCTGCCAGTATGAGTTATTGAGTTGGTGAGATTAGGGCTACATTAGGTGCAAAGACTGCCCTGAAATTTACCAAGACTAGCCGGAGTAAAGATCGGTCCAATCCGCTGACCGCAAAGTTCTGCAGAGATCAAAAGAAATTTAAGTGGCTTCAGAAACGCTTCGACAAGTCGCCGAGTTCATGACATTACCCCAACTCGTGGTCCGAGTTTGTTTTTGTTACGAGTCCAAATCATGTTTGCCTATTTTCAAAAAAAAGGGAGAAAAGTCAATCACGATCTGGAAGTGGACACAGGCACGATCCGGAAGTGGATACGGCATTGACCCAGCTTCCGTGCTGCCTCCCTTGGCCGGCGTGGCCTCTGAGCCGTCGTCGTCGAGTCCCCCATGCCTCGGCCCCGCGGCCTCTTTGCTCCGCCCGCCGGAGCATTGCCGATCCGCCCCTCCTCTACAGATTCGCCGGGTCCCTCCGAACCATCTCCGCTGCTGACTTATGCCATGGCCGCCTCAAGCTCCCTGTGTGTATCAGGGGGCCTCTGTTTCACAAAGTCGCCATTCCGAGTAGCCGCACAAGCGCCTCTGGACCCTCACTCATTTGCCTGCCTCGAGCGATTCAGCTGCTGTTGTGTTTCGCCAACGCGTTTTTACGCCGCGCCTGAGCCGCCCTGTGCTTCAAGCTGCCACGAGCTGCCCGTCTCCATCAATCCGCTACTTCCTGCCGGGTCACCTTCACCGGCGGCTAGCACAGATTCCGACCCGTCTGGCCATTTATTCCTTCGGCACTACCGCACCTCAAGCATCCTGCTTCGACCCTCCTTGGTCCTGTCCTGCGCCACCCTCGCCGGAGCAGTTTTTGAGCCGCCGCCTTGTTTGTGGGTCACAACCCGCATCAAGCTGTTGTTCCGACCTCTCCAGCTGCCCCCGCATTCAGCCGCGCTCGCCGGTTTGCTGTTCCAGCCGGTTGCCGGCTCTCCGCGCCGGGTCCGCCTACGCCCGAGTCGCCCCGCTTCGAGACAGCGTCGTTGTCAGCGTGGCCTACTTCGCCTTTGCGGCTTCACTCCAAACGGGATTAACCATCGGTGTTGCATGATACTTCCACGTCAAAACAGTCCAAAGGAAAAGAAGTGATCTGTCAGGTTGGAGTATTATTTAACAAAGAACTACTAAGTACGTGATTTGGGAAGTACTACTTGAGTACGATATCACATGAGAAACTGTGAGATGGTTTTGTTAAAACCAATGTGATTTAGTCAAATCGCCACGACCTGGAGGAGAATGGTGTGACCCGCCTCAGTTACTCACTGGCATGATGGCGAACCTCCGCAGCTGCTCGCCTCTACTGCTGCTGCGCGCGCGTGTGTACGCACAGCCATCCGGCTCGCTTCTGATGCCATCTGAGCTGCCTGAGCCGGCTGCCTGGTGCTACGCTGCGCCCCTGCAGGCACTTCTCGCTGGGGAGTTGCAGTAGCAAAAGCAGTTTCTTCTCGTTGAAGGCTATAAAAGAAAAAGGATCAACCGCCTGACTCGCGCTTAGTAGTGTGAAATTACTACAAGTACGGCATCAGTATCCTCCTTGTCCGACAAAAATCAGGTGCTATTTTTCCAATGTCATTCCATCACATATATTAATTCATCCAAAAAACAATTGCTTGGTTTTGCGATATTTTTTACGCAGGATAATTATTCATGAAAAAGGGTTGTTATATTGTGGATATAAAGCGCATGCCAACGTTATCTTGCACTGATGTTCGTCCGAGCCATGCTGCTCTGCGACGTGTGGAAGCCGCCGTCCCTGCGGCCCGGTCTACATTGACTCACCAAAACTGCGCCTGCCTGCACGAGTTGTTCAATGGATGTGTTTAAGCCACCGCCTTAGCGGTTTGGTCTGTATCGGTTCGTCGGGGCCGTGCCTGCAATTAATTCACCCGTTCGCGTTGGCTTACAGCACTGGGGCCGATTCGTTTGTCTGCTCCCGCGGCCGGCTCGCCCGTGATTGGTTTTAGCTTCACCATAGTCAACATCAACTCCGCGGTGGATAATTTCTGACTTAACATATCAGGTGAAATCCATCCAGTATAGTTTTTTATATTATATATTGCTTTCTTTAAAAGGGCAATTACTCTGGTTTGCAAGTTCTCCAATGCAGGACAAGTTATATCACTGAGATGTTGAAGGACTCATTCCGGTTTATCACTGTCAAATATGGAGAATCTTAAGACAACTCCTCGAGTCGTCTTAAGACTCGGGGGCTACAATGACATGACTCGGGAACTCCGGGTCATTAGAGGGAATGATAACCCGGTTCTGGAGGACACCGCCATATTGATCAAAATTTAAAGGCCGTCAGAAAATTGTCGGTTCAAGAGACATCTCTCTCCCGCAAAGTTTTGAAGCTCTCAAATCCGGTTCAAACATCCGGCTCAAGGTAAAATTGTCTCTTACAAAGCTTTTTAAGCTCTCAAATCCGGTTCAAAGTTCCGATTCAAAAAGATTTAAATCTCTCGCAAGTTTGAGTTCTCAGAAAAATTAAAGGTTGCCAAAAGAACTTGTTGTCATGATGCGCGGTTCAAACTTGGATATCCTGCCTTACGGCTTATGTTATTATGATCACTTGGGGGCTTCCTACTCATCGAGCATAGCTATCAATACCCTCTTGATCGGCGCAATGCCAAAATTTATATGGTCACTTGGGGGCTTCCTGTTCAAACATAGGTCGTATTCGAACCAAAGAGAACATAGCTGTCGATACCCTTTTGATTGACAAACTGCCGAACGTACTTGGGGGCTTCTTGATCGTATCCGAATCATAGCTCAACCCCTTTGGGAATCGACGTGGATCGTATTCGAATCAGCGTCGTTAAACAACACTCAAGGTCATTTGGGGGCTTCCTGTTCAAACGTAGGTCATATTCGAACCAAAGAGAACATAGCTGCTGATACCCTCTTGATCGGCATCGCCAAAGCCACTAGGGGCTATATGATCGTATTCGAATCTTAGCTTAACCCCTTTGGAACGGTTTACTGATCGTATCCGAATCAGAAGCCTCAAAAAGTTTTATTTCGTCTCTGGTAAAGTTTATTGCAGCCACAATTACTTAACTTGAGACCTTTTTAGGATTATATCTCAAATTTATATAAGTGTTTTATGCTTAACCCGGCTTAACTTTTGACTATAAGTCGCTAGTTTATGACAATCATCATCTATGTGGAAGCATTGGCTTCTAAGGATTGGGTTATCACCCTTACTACACAGGTTATGTAAGCCGGCAGTACAAATTCAATATCACAGTAGTTATATGTGAGATATTATGACCCGCCCTGGTTTTGACGCTAAGTCACCAGGGCATATGCTGTTTAAACTCTCTGCGGGATTTGCAGAAATATGACATGTAAATGATTATGTTCAAGCTCATTACCAAAGTTGATGCTTCAAAATGATTATCCGTTCTGGATTTTTCTCAAAAGGCTATAAGCCGCCGGGTCATGAAAATTCCGGTTTAGAATGAAGGTGTATTGAATCGCCATCGGCCAAGAGCCATCGGGTATTTAAACTCCGGATTTACTTGTCAAAAGATAAGGTATTTGAATTCTTTAAAATAGCCAACATGGCTGGATTTTCAATGATGATATTGAATGATTGAGGTTTTCATATCGAATTATATTATTCAAATTTTGAATAGCCAACATGGCTGGATTTCTATTATGATTATCAATAACCAGTATTATGATTGAGGTTTTCAATGTCGCTTTAGTGCCACAGCTATTATCTTTATCAATGGGCATGATTTATTTTACAATGGAGGAAATAGTCCCGAGTCGCTGCAGGCTTACAACCCGGCACTTGGGGGCTACATTATTCAAGTTGAGGTTACATCAAATATGCAAGTCTCATGTCGCTGCAAGCATGCACCATGACACTTGGGGGCTAATGCAAAGTCATTTTTATTGGACTTATTGAAGACCCGACTCATACCATTGTAATGAGACGGCCCTTGGGGGCTACCAATTGCTCCTGTTAAAATTCAAGATACACAAGCCTTATTCCATTATATATTGAAGGATCCACTTCTCAGTTGGTAAAGCATAAAGCTCTTAACCTTGTGGACGTGGGTTCAAGCCCCAGGATGGGGGTTACATCATATGATATTATTTTCAATGAAAAGTCCCAGCTTAGTATTATCTTACTAAGCCGGCCCTTGGGGGCTACACATTACTGCTCAAATTTACATCATCATATTTACAAAGTCCCTGCTCATTATTACATAATGACCCGACACATGGGGGCTAATGCATATTGCTCTTTGCTTAAGACAATTCTAGGATGACCCGGCTACACTACTATGACTATAGCCGACTCATGGGGGCTACACAACTGGATTTCATTTAAAGCCATGGTGACAAGTCCCGGCTTATTCAGGCTGATTAAACCGGCCCTTGGGGGCTACAGGTATTATGGATATAAGGGAGAAATATCTTCAAATTTTTAGTTTGAGTAAATCAGATTGACCCGGTGTCTGCAAAAATCATAAACCGGCGTCGGCGATAATTATGACTCGGCATCATCTATTTATAACCCGGCAATTATGGTAATCATAAACCGGCAAGTTTTATATCTCAAGTCGGCTGAATATAAGTTGAATATTTGAAGATCAATATTTTTGTCAAGTCAGAGCATTGAAGGCCGGCTCAAATGGATGCTTTATTTACAATATTTCTTCTACAAGAAAATTGACTACGAAGTTGGTCCATTGACCCGGATTTTCTAGAAGGAGGAGATGACAAGGACTTAAGGATGATCAAGTGCCGGCTTACAAGAATATTTAACCCGGGGTGCAACCTGTCAATTTGTTCTTTTGTTTATGTTGCAGATTAGTTTAACATGGGTAAATCCAAATTAAACTTGGGGGCTAATGTCGGGGATATACCCCATGGTATGACCCGGCCAGATGTATAACCCGGCCGGACTTGGCGACTAACTAATGACCCGCCCTGACTGGACGATTCACTAAGTGACCCGCCCGAGCCTGGCGACTTATGGGTGACCTGGCAAGCGGATCAAAGGAGCGACAAGACCCGGGGGACCAAGAGGCTCAAGGCCCAGAAGGCCGGCTACGTTATGGTAGGCCGACTTAAGAGGAAAGGCGTGAGGAATATCTCCTTTACGAGGAAGCAAGACCCGGACTTGTAATCAACTTGTAAGAGAAGATAGACTAATCCTATTCCTACTAGGACTCCACATGTAACCCGTCCCTCTAACTTATATAAGGAGGGGCAGGGCTCCCCAAAGAGGGACAGGCAACAAGAAACAATATCTAGGGCTAGACACCAAGAGGAGAGCCGGCTTACAGCGACTTCCTTATAATCATAATGAGACCTAGCCACAAACAGCATGTAGGGTTATTACCGGATGATGTTTGCCGCGGCCCGAAGCTGTCTAAATCCTCGTCTTGTGTGTTGCGTCTTCCGATTCCGCTCAACCCCTTCAAGCTACCACATAGATGCTTTGGCCTCGCGACTAAGTCCTTATACTAGGACATCTGCCGTGACAATTCGACGACACATTGCCAACTATGACCATCTAAATGCCAATGATATTTTATTCGGCTATCTCATCCATGTACACTCCAGTCGCGACTCTGAGATTGAAATGGTCAAACAGCTGCATTTAAAATATGAGGTATGTTCTTTCGGCTTATCTATATTCCTTCAGCCCCCAAGTCTTCGGATTATGAGAGAACCGGAATGATCTGTAGACTTTAAAATATAGGCCAAGACCTTTACCTTTGAAACTTTTCTTGAATTCAATGGAACAAAAACTTTTCTTGATCATAAATGAGCCAGTACTTTAAATTATTTGGTATCGTACTCAAAGGACTTAATACTCCGGCTTAACCTTGAGAAACTTGCATACATTAGCCCCCAAGTGCCAAGTGCTATTACTTTGTAAAGTACTTGGGACTTAAAGTATGTCTTTAGAATCATAAAAATTGTTTTGGCATACATTAGCCCCCAAGTGTCAAGTGGTTTTTTGTAAAGTACTTGAGACTTGAATCTTGATTTTTGAACTTTAAGCAAAATCTTGACTCATCTGAATGTTTTGCAGAATGCCTTATCTGAATTGAACTCGCAATTGGCTGATGCAAACACCCGGCTAGCGAGTCAGGAGGCAGAAATCAAATCTGCTAACTCCAAACTGCAAATAAGTCTCTCTGAGACGGAAAATTTAAAGACCAGCTTCGCTGTCAAGAAGAAAACTTGGGAAGAGGAAAAACGCTTTTGACCCAACGTGCTGAGAAGGCCAAAACAGCCCTTGAAGAGATTTCAACAGAGCTGAGCGGGTTAAAGGGCCGGGTGTCTCAAATGGTGGCTGCCATCTTTGTTAAGCTGTCCGACTTTAATTTTGTGTGCCTTTTGCTAATCCGGAGTATAAGCCGCCAGCTGACTTTGTGTATAAAATATGTGCAGGCCCTCGAAGCAAAAATCTGAGCCAAGACCCTTTGATTAAACTGAAGGCAGTGTATACTTTAGTAGAACAACTGTATATTGGCGCACAGCGGGCTCTTGCCGCTATCTCTCCTGCCAATCAAGGACCCAATCGGCTCAGCGACGTCCTAAAGAAACTGTCAATCCTGCCTGTTAGGTTTCAAGAAGTGAAACGCTCCTACGCGCGAGCTGGAGCTTTGACTGCCCTGAGCCGTTCCAAGGCTTGGGTGCCAGACCTAGACCCGGCGGACGTGGCCAGAGGCTATCCCACCGTGAAGGAAGATGGTTCTCCTTTTCAACAGGATGACTTCATGGCCTGCGTGCGCGGAGTCTGACCTCAGGCAACTACCCTTGGAGATGACACCAATATTGACAAATACCAGCTGGGTTTTGATGCTAAAAATAAGAAGATGGCGACTCCCTCGTACAAGGTGACGGATTTAATACCGCCTGTAAGAGAAAACACATTTTCCCCGGAGGTTGACCCGGCAGGCCTGATCGATGATGAAGCAGAATTCGTCGCCTTGAATGGTTTTGACTGGTCAAAACCCAACTTCCAGCCAACAGAGGTCAGTGAACCGGCGAGGGAGGAATAATAACTATCTTCATTTGGCTTATAAAAAGCCGTGTAATAATTTAGCTGTGAAAACACTGAATGCCTTGCTTATGCCATCGTGCATAAAACACTGTATGTGACTCCATGTTTCCTGATGGCAATAGATGCATTATATTTGATGATTGTTTCTGCAACACTTTAAATCTGTATCCTGTAGAGACAAGAAAAGACTGGCCTGATGGATAAGAATCAAACGGGTTAAAACACCCGGCCTATATCCAATATGTTCATCATAATAGAAAAACAGAAAACAGATATAAATAAAGGACAAGGCCTGAAACTAACTCTTTAGTTAATGCAGCAGGCAATTATATATAAATAATAGCCATACTTGTACCTTTGATCCTTAGACCACCGGCTTGAGTAACCCGGGTAATGAAGCCAATAACTCAATCTTTCTGAGAAATCAATACCTTTGAATACTTCAATGATCGTTATACCTTGGTAGCCATGTTGTCAGATAGACAAACCGGCGAAGAAGATCATGCTAATTATTTGCAACAAGAAACTCAAAGGCAAATAACAGTTAACAAGTATGATTTAACCTTATATTTAAAGGTTGGTGGCTTCTGATTCGAATACGATCAGCAAACCGGACCAAATGGGTTAAGCTAAGGTTCGAATACGACCATATAGCCCCTAGTGGCTGTGGTGTTGCGCCGATCAAGAGGGTATCGACAGCTATGTTCTCTTTGGTTCGAATACGACCTATGTTTGAACAGGAAGACCCCAAATGACCTTGAGAGGTTTTTAATGACCCTGATTCGAATACGATCCAAGTCGGACCCAAAAGGGGTTAAGCTATGATTCAGATACGATCAAGAAGCCCCCTAGTGAGTTTGGCCCTGAGCCGATCAAGAGGGTTACGACAGCTATGTTCTCTTTGGTTCGAATACAACCTATGTTTGAACAGGAAGCCCCCAAGTGACAATGATAATTGCAGCTAGATTCGAATACGATCATAAGCCGGACCAAAAAAGGTTAGACTTGATTCAAATATGATCAACTCCTTAATAGTCATTTGAGAATAAGAAATAACAAAGATGCATAATCTTTGAAAAGAAAAGAGACCGATGGTCTTACTTTATTACTTATCATGGTATATACAATGGTAAAGTATGTACATGATGAGAGCCGGTAGCTCAGGTGTAGTATGGCCGAAGTTGAGCAATGTTCCACGGCCGGCGGGTCTCCTCCTCCGACTTACATGAATCTTTGTGTTCTCGAACGTCAATGAGGTAATATGACCCGTTGTTTAAGTTCTTGCTGACCACAAAGGGTCATTCCCAAGGTGGGGATAGCTTGTGTGCATCTGACAGATGCTGGATGAGCTGGAGAACCAGGTCGCCTTCCTGAAAAGTCCTGGATTTGACCTGGCGGCTGTGATAACGGTGCAGGTCCTGTTGATAAATTGCTGATCGAGCCGCTGGTAAATCTCTTTCTTCATCCAACAAGTCAAGTGCATCCTGTCTGGCTTGTTCATTATTGGCTTCAACATAAGCCGCCACACGGGGCGAGTCATGGCGGATGTCACTAGGCAACACTCCTTGTGCTCCATAAACCATGAAGAAAGGTGTGTAACCTGTAGACCTGTTAGGCGTGGTGTTGATACTCCACAACACCAAGGGTAAGCTACAGAAGAAACATCAAGCCGGATGTGCTCACGTTGACAAAACTCCTCCATAGCCCCTTGGGACAGATTAGTGCCATTGTCAGTGATACTGTTGTGTGGAAAACCAAAACGGAAGATCACCTTTTTCATGAACTGAACCGTCGTGGCCGTGTCACACTTACTCACAGGCTTCGCCTCAACCCACTTAGTGAATTTATCAACTGCCACCAAGAGATGTGTCTTTTTATCCTTAGACCTTTTGAAAGGTCCCACCATGTCAAGCCCCCAGACCGCAAACGGCCAAGTGATTGGAATCACCCGGAGCTCTTGAGCTGGCACATGCGCTCGTCGTGCAAACTTTTGAAATCCATCACATCTGCTGACCAGATCCTCTGCATCAATGTGAGCCGTCAACCAGTAAAAACCGTGACGAAAAGCCTTGGCCACCAGAGATTTTGACCCGGCGTTATGACCACAATCGCCTTCATGGATCTCATGAAATATTTCTTGACCTTCTTCGGGGGAAACACACCGCTAAAACGCTCTGGAGACACTGCGATGGTATAATTCTCCATCCGAAATCGTCATTGACCTAGACCGCCGGGTTATCTGTCGAGCCAGGGTCTCATCCGCTGGCAACTCTCCCCGGGTCATGTAAGCCAAGAATGGTACCGTCCAATCTGGGATGGCATGAAGAGCCGCCGCCACCTGTGTCTCCGGGTCAGGAATAGCTAAATCTTCTTTCGTGGGCAACTTGACAGACGGGTTATGTAAAACATCCAAAAAGGTGTTAGGTGGTACCGGCTTACGCTGAGACCCCAACCGGCTTAAAGCATCAGCCGCTTCGTTCTTTCGACGGTCAATGTGCTCCACCTGATAACCTTTAAAATGCCCTGCAACAACATCAACCTCCCGATGATAAGCCTCCATGAGAGGGTCCTTGGAATCCCACTTGCCTGATACCTGTTGAGCCACTAGATCTGAGTCGCCAAGACATCTGACCCGGCTCAAACTCATCTCTTTTGCCACTCGAAGACCATGGAGCAAGGCTTCATACTCTGCTGCGTTGTTAGTGCAAGGAAACATCAACCGTAACACATAACAAAATTTGTCACCTCGCGGAGAGGATAACACAACTCCAGCCCCCCGAGCATTCCAACTGTCTAGACCCATCAAAATGAATAGTCCAATACGTGTTGTCTGGTTTCTCTTCTGGCATCTGCATTTCTGTCCAGTCATTAATGAAGTCAACCAGTGCTTGAGATTTGATCGTGGTACGTGGCACATACTTCAACCCATGAGACCCAAGCTCAATTGCCCACTTGGCGAATCGCCCAGTGGCTTCTCTGTTTTGAATGATGTCTCCCAAAGGAGCAGAGCTAACCACGGTGATTGGATGTCCCTGAAAGTAATGCTTAAGCTTCCGGCTTGCCATGAACACCCCATATGCGAGCTTCTGCCAATGTGGATATCGTTGCTTGGATTCAATTAGCACCTCACTGACGTAGTAAACCGGCCGTTGAACCGGATGCTCCTTGCCAGCCTCCTTGCGCTCCACCACAATAGCCACACTAACAACTCGTGAGTTGGCGGACACATATAACAACAACGACTCTTTCTCAACTGGAGCAGCCAGGACCGGTGGCTCAGCAAGATGTGTTTTCAAATCTTCAAAAGCAGAGTTTGCAGCATCGCTCCAAACAAAATCATCTGTCTTCTTCATCATCTGATACAGAGGCATTGCCTTCTCCTTTAACCGGCTTATGAAATGGCTCAAAGCAGCAACATGGCCCGCCAGTCATTGAACATCATTGATGCATGTTGGTTTCTCGAGGGATGTAATTGCCTTGATTTTCTTCGGGTTAGCCTCAATACCTCGGTTAGACACCAAAAAACCCAAGAGCTTGACGGCTGGGACTCCAAAAACACACTTGGCCGGGTTAAGCATCATTTTATAGACCTGGAGATTATCGAAAATATCTTTCAGATCTGTGACCAAGGTTTCCTCTTTCCTGGATTTTACCACTATATCATCCACATAAGCATGAACATTACGCCCAATTTTATCGTGAAGACAATTCTGCACACACCGTTGGTAAGTTGCCTGGGCACTCTTAAGCCCAAAAGGCATAGACACATAGCAGAAAGCCCCAAAAGGAGTGATAAAAGCTGTCTTCTCCTGATCCTTAACTGCCATCTTGATCTGATGATAACCTGAATAAGCATCCAAGAAACTCAAACGTGCGCAACCCACCGTAGCATCAATGATATGATTGATACGGGGGAGGGCAAAAGGATCAGCCGGACAAGCCTTGTTCAGATCGGTGTAATCCACACACATACGCCAGGTACCATTCTTTTTTAGTACAAGCACCGGGTTGGCTAACCACTCTAGGTGAAATACTTCTACAATGAACCCAGCTGCCAAAAGCCAGGCCACCTCTTCTCCAATGGCCTTGCTCCTTTCTTCATTGAACCGTCGGAGAAATTGTCTGACAGGTTTAAACTTTGGATCAATATTGAGAGTGTGCTCAGTGAGTTCCCTTAGGACACCCGACACGTCTGAAGGTTTCCATGCGAAGATGTCCCGGTTCTCACGGATGAACTCGATGAGCACGCTTTCCTATTTTGGATCCAAGTTAGCACTGATGATGAACTGCTTGGATGAGTCGCCAGGCACAAAGCCAATCATCTTGGTGTCATCAGCTGATTTGAACTTCAAGACCGGCTCATGCTCTATTGTTGGTTTCTTTAATGACGTCATGTCTGCCGGGTCAACATGATCTTTGTAAAATTTGAACTCCTCTGTTGCACAGACAGATTCAGCATAGGCAGCATCACCTTCTTCACACTCCAAGGCTATTTTCCGGCTCCCGTGTACTATGATGGTGCCCTTATAACCCGGCATCTTAAGCTGCAAATACACATAACACGGCCGAGCCATGAATTTGGCATAACCCGGTCGTCCAAATAGAGCATGATACGGGCTTTTGATCTTAACCACCTCAAAGGTTAATTTTTCTGGTCTGGAGTCATACTCATCCCCAAAGACTACTTCCAGTTCAATCTTACCCACTAGGTATGCCGACTTGCCAGGAACCACACCGTGAAAAACAGTGTTGGATTGTTTAAGACTCTTATCAGTCAATCCCATCCGACGGAATGTCTCATAGTAGAGGATGTTGATGCTGCTGCCTCCATCCATGAGTACCTTAGTGAATTTGTATCCACCAACCTGGGGCGCCACCACCAAAGCCAAGTGACCCGGGTTATCGACCCGGGGTGGGTGATCCTCTCTGCTCCACACAATAGGCTGCTCTGACCAACGTAAGTAACATGGAACCGTCGGCTCAACGGCATTGACGGACCTCTTGTGAAGTTTCTGGTCTCTCTTACATAAGCTAGTGGTGAATACATGGTATTGCCCACTATTCAGCTGCTTTGGGTTGCTCTGATATCCGGACTGCTGCTGCTGATTACCTTGGCCAGGTTGCGGATTATACCCTCCTTGGTTACCAAGATGGCCCTGACCGTGGAGCCTCCTCCACCTAAGCCGGCGCCCGGGCCTTGGAAACCGCCTCCACCTGAGCCGCCACCTGGCCGTGACCTCCATCAAACGCGTTTGGAGTTTTAAACGCCTTCATGATCGTACAATATTTCCATAGGTGGGTGGGTGGCTTCTCCCGGGTGCCGTGTTTTGGACAAGGCTCATTCAATAATTGCTCAAGGGTGGGACCTGACCCGCCCGACCGAGGGGGCTGTCTGCCCTTGCGCCGTTGATTTCTGCCCTGTGCATTGGTGTTAGCAACAAACTCATCAGCCTTACGTATATTACCTTCTTGATTTGCCTGGTTATGCTGGTGACCCTTGCCGTTGCCGTTCTTCTTTCCCTCCGTTGCCTTTTCTTCGTCAGACACCGGGTCCTTGGTAGTATCAGAATCAGCATACTTGACGAGAGCCGCCATTAACGTTCCCATGTCATTACAGTCACGCTTGAGCCGCCCCAGCTTCTACTTCAGAGGTTCAAAACGGCAATTTTTCTCCAACATCAAGACCGCTGGGCCGGCATCCATCTTATCAGATGAATGTATTATCTCCTTGACCTGGCGCACCCAATGGGTTGTGGATTCACCATCCTCTTGCTTGCAATTGGTCAGGTCCACAATCGACATAGGCTGCTTACACGTGTCTTTAAAGTTCTGGATGAACCGGGCGTTCAACTCCGCCCATGAGCCGATAGAATTGGGTGGCAATCCCTTCAACCAAGTACGAGTTGTTCCATCTAACATCATAGTGAAATACTTGGCCATTGCTCCATTGCTGACCTCCAATAACTCCATAGCCATCTCGTAACTCTCAATCCAAGCCCCGGGTTGTAAGTCATCCATGTAATTAGGTACCTTACAAGGCCCCTTAAAGTCCTTTGGCAAACGCTCATTACGTATGGCCGGCACCAAGCAAGGAACGCCTCCGGTACTTGCGGCCACTCCTGCCTCGACCGAGGTTGCTGGATAAACCGGAAAAGTTTGATGAGCCGCCTGGTCTGCTGCCATTTGAACTACTCGTTGCACCTCTTGACGAATCCTCTCCTGATAAGCCAAGTTAAGGACTCCAGCCCACACCGGCTCATGCCTGTATGGCCGATTTTGGCGTTGAGCATTGCTTGACATCTCTGCGGATTCCATATGCCTATGTAACTTGGGCGAGGAGTTGAATGGATCCTGTCTCGACTATAGGAGTATGCATCTTGTTGCGCCAGAGCTATTTGAAGAAGTTCTCTTACCCTCCGTGTTTCAATTGCCGCCGGTGAGTCACCTTCCATCAGAAGAGCCGCCAGACGAGCCGATGCTGCGATGAGGTTTTCCAAAGGGTTGGAGAAGTGACCCGGCAGCGTTGGGATGTAATGAGGCGGAGCGGTAATTATACGACGTGGATCCATGGCGCGCGGCTGGACCGGTGCGCCGGGTGTTGTAATCCGAGGTGCATCCGGCGGGTTACTTCCCTCGGCTCCGGGTGTGTGAAAAAGATTCCTAGGATCGAGCGTCAGAGGCAGACGTGATTGGGTTTTCTGATGCCTCCTCCTCATGACCTCGTTTGACGCATTCAGATCCACTGAGAGCCGGAAGGTCTCCGCTTGAAGCTGTTGAGCACGAACGTCCAAAGCCGCCCACTCTGCTGCCATCCTGATTTCCTTTGCGGCTAGATTTTCTTTAGCTTGCACCATCTCTTCACGTACGCGTGCCACCTCTGCGTCATGCTGGGCTTTATCCGCCGGCTCTACCACGGCAGTTAACAAAGTCGTCAGTTTATCCATGAGGTCCATCAAGATCTGAGTCGGGGGCGCGCGGGGTCTCCTGACACGGCTGCGGCCGACCTGGTAGCTGTTGCCGCCGCTGCTGTAGAGTTGTTACTGGGTTGTGTCCCTGCCATGAAGACTCCGGCCCAATTCGGTGGCTCAAGAGGATCCGGAATACTGCTGCCATCGGAACATCCCCCGAGCATGCCCTCCTGCAGTTGGTACAAAGAGTCCGTCTCGCCCGTTGATGAAGCAGTATCAGAATAGACGGCCATCTCACTGCCCTCCACCAATCCTTCAGGGTATTCACCGCTGTGGATGCAGCCTACAAAGGCATGCTTCACAGCAGATTAAACACGGGCGGTCCTCGTGCGCCGAGCCGTTTTGATGAGGCTGGTGTGGATGTCCGGCTCAGGACCTAACTCGCTGATCTGGCCTATGAAGACGTGAATTCCACCAAAGGGGACCCGGTATCCGTACTCAATTGAGCCAGCCTCCGGGCCCCAGCCTTCGTCGTCGATGTAGAGCTTGCCACGAGGACTCTTGGTCATCTGGCCCATAGTGTATCCCTTGAGCCCTTCAAAGTTGCCCTTCAATAACTCAAATCCGCCGTGCGCTGGCCCCACAGTGGGCGCCAACTGTCATGTAATTGTCATGGCACATGTCCTAGAGCAAGGACTTAGTCGTAGGGCCATCGCACTAGGAAGCTTAAAGGGGTTAATCGGGACAAAGGACACGAGAGGGTTTTATACTAGTTCGGCCCCTTACGATGAAGGTAAAAGCCTATGTCTAGTTGGGATTGGTATTGCTGGGGTTTCGATCACTAAGAGGCTCAACTCGCCGGCTTGGTTATTGACTTGTTGTTTCTTTCCCTAAGCCACCACTGGGTCGTCCCCTTATATACATGGGTTGACGCCTGGTGGCCTACAGAGTCCCGACTGGCTCATAATCGTGCTCGGCTCGGTGACTTCCTTTATATGCCTTTCTTTACAAGTCTTTCCTTACATATGGCGGTTCACAATATCAGGCCTTAAACCGCCTTCAGGCCTTTGGGCCTTCTATAAGATTTAATAAACTATAATCTTGAATGTTTACTGGGCTTCTTGTGTAACCCGCCATTGGGGCTGACCCGACCCCTCCTGGGCGGGTCATAACTGATAGTAATATCCCCAATAGAATGCGTCTTCCAGATCCTCCCAACTGCCGACGGAGTCTGCTAGCAAGCTATTCAGCCAATGCCGAGCTGGTCCTTTGAGTTTTAGTGGGAGGTACTTGATGGCATGTAGATCATCACTGCGAGCCATGTGGATGTGAAGGAGGAAATCCTCAATCCATACAGCGGGATCTGTTGTACCATCATACGATTCAATATTTACAGGTTTAAAACCCTCCTGGAATTTGTGATCCATAACTTTATCAGTGAAGCATAGGGGGTGTGCGGCGCCTCTGTGCCGGGCTATATCATGATGCAGTTCATATGAGTCTTGTCTGTTGTATTCGGCCCGGCTAGATTTACCTTTAGTGTATCCAGCGTGATGATCATCATCGTGCATTGGTGCACGTGCCCATGACCCGTATATTGACCTTGCGAGTTTTGCCTTACTCTCCAATACGTCTCATAGGTCCCGTGTGTTGCCTCGGGCCTTGGTATTTTTTACTGAGTGGCGGCAGGGTGCAGGCTGAACTTCAGGCTGAAAAGCCTCTCTGGCTCGGCCACACGATGGCCGGTGAGCCGCATCGTACACCGGTGATGGAGGTTTCAATGCTCCCTTCTCGAGGTAAGGTAGCAACCTGCATTTTGGGTAACTCTTGGAGGGGCGCTCGAGTTTGTATTCCTCGGCCGCAAGGACTTCGCTCCATCTGTCTGCTAGCAAGTCTTGATCAGCTTGAAGCTATTGTTGCTTTTCCTTTAGGCTATTTGCTATGGCCATAAGCCAGCACTTGAAGCGCTCCTGCTCGACGGGATCCTCAGGCACGATAAATTCTTCATCACCGAGGCTCGCCTCGTCTTCGGAGAGAGGCATGTAATTGTCCTCCTCTGGTTCTCCATCTGCTGCCTGATCTGGAGGGCTAGCTTGTTCATCCTCCGACTCTACATCGTGCTGGAGGGGATTGTGGTTATCTTCGGCACTATCTGGAGTGTTATTGTCTCCTATGCCAGTATCACTACTTTTGCTGTGGCAGGACTTAGAGCGGCGCCGCTGACGTTGGCGCTTGGGTTGCTTCTTGGAGGGGTCATCCTCCGCTGTCTCGTCGCCATTGCCTTCTTTGGTGTGTCCACCATGCATATATCATATGATGAGGTAGCGGTCCAGCGCCCTGTGGGCAGTGGTTCCTGTTCGTCTCCTACATCGTTGTCCATACCGTCGATGTCTTTGGAGTCGAAGTCGAGCATGTCGGTTAAATCGTCGACAGTGGCTACTAAGTGGGTGGTGGGTGGGCAGTAAATTTCTTCGTCGTCCGCATCCCATTCTAGCCGGACATAGTTCGGCCAGGGTTCTCCTGACAAGGAGAGAGACCTTAATGAATTTAGCACATCGCCGAAAGGCGAGTGCTGAAAGATATCCGCGGAGGCGAACTCCATGATCGGCGCCCAGTCGGATTCGACGGGCATGGATGTAAGCGGCTTGGAGTTCATGGTCGGAGATGAATCCAGTGGTTCACCGACACGGCTCTCGTAAGGTGTGAAGTCAGTATCCGGCTCTCTCGCCACTGAGAGTGCGGCCTCCTGGCGGGGTCTATCCCTCCGCTCTCCGATGGCACGATTTGCTCCGGATTGACGGCCGGAGTAGTTGCAGATGCGATCTCCCGAATATTGTCCTACGGCAGAGTTACGTCATGCTCGTCGTGACTGTGCGGTGCACCTGACATGGGCTCGAATCCATCGATGATCAAGTCTCCGTGGATGTCGGCAGTGTAGTTTAAGTTTCCGAACCTGACCTGATGGCCAGGGGCGTAGCTCTCGATGTGCTCCAAATGGCCAAGCGAATTGGCCCGCAGTGCGAAGCCGCCGAATACGAAGATATGTCCGGGGAGGAAAACCTCACCCTGGACCGCATCGCTACCGATGATCGAAGGAGCCATCAAGCCTTATGGTGATGACACAGTGGAACTCTCAATGAAAGCACCAATGTCGGTGTCAAAACCGATGGATCTCGGGTAGGGGTTCCCAAACTGTGCGTCTAAGGCAGATGGTAACAGGAGGCAGGGGACACGATGTTTACCCAGGTTCGGGCCCTCTTGATGGAGGTAATACCCTACGTCCTGCTTGATTGTTCTTGATGATATGAGTATTACAAGAGTTGATCTACCACGAGATCGTAGAGGCTAAACCCTAGAAGCTAGCCTATGGTATGATTGTCTGTTGTCCTACGGACTAAACCGTCCGGTTTATATAGACACCGGAGGGGGTTAGGGTTACACAGAGAGTCGGTTACAAGGGAGGAGATCTACATATCTGTATTGCCTAGCTTGCCTTCCACGCCAACGGAAGTCCCATCCGGACACAAGACAAAGTTTTCAATCTTGTATCTTCATAGTCCAATAGTCCGGCCACAGGATATAGTCTGGCTGTCCAGAGACCCCCTAATCCAGGACTCCCTCAGCTACCATCATCTTTCAACTTTGCTTTCTCAAGGAACAAATTAAAATTCAATGGAATAACAGCACGTGCCATCTATCTACAACAACATAGGCATGCAAAATACTATCAGGTACTAAGTTCATGATAAATTAAAGTTCAGTTAATCAAATTATTAAGGAACTCCCACTTAGATAGACATCCCTCTAATCATCTAAGTGATCACATGATCCATATCAACTAAACCATGTCCGATCATCACGTGAGATGGAGTAGTTTTCAATGGTGAACATCACTATGTTGATCATATATACTATATGATTCACGCTCGACCTTTCGGTCTCTAGTGTTCCGAGGCCATATCTGCATATGGTAGGCTCGTCAAGTTTAACCCGAGTATTCTGCATTGTAACGCCCCGGATGTAACTTACCATATTTGTAACTCCGACTCTGCCATTTTCGGCTTTAAGTTATGAGATTCCCTTCGTGGTTGGGTTTTGTCTTTGTTTCACATTTTGTTCATGTCATGCATTTCATAGCATGTCATCATGTGCATCCCATTTGCATACGTGTTCGTCTCATGCATTCGAGCTTTTTCCCCGTTGCCCGTTTTGCAATCCGACACTCCTATGTCCTCCGGCGTACCCCTTTTGTCTCTTTTCATGAGCGGGTGTTAAACATTCTTGGAATGGACCGAGATTTGCCAAGAGGCCTTGGTACACCACCGGTAGACCGCCTATCAAATTTCATGCCATTTGGAGTCCGTTTGATGCTCCAACGGTTAACCTGGGAACTGTAAAGGCCTCGTGTGTGTTGCAACCCAACACCCCTCCAAAACGGCCCAATAACCCATCCAAACCCATCCGACGTCCTCCGTCGCCGGATCACGATCGCGTGGTCGAAAACTACACTCCATTTGGACACTCCTACCTCATCCCACCTATAAATATGTGCTCCTCGTCCAAATTCCGGGTCCAAAACCCTAATTTTCGTCCCCGTCGCCACCGGACACGTCCGGCCGCCGCCAGACGAAATCCCACTGCCGCCCGCACCAACCAGGAGCTGACATGTCGCCATCGCCCGCCCTCTCTCTCCTCCGTGCCGTCGGGCCCGCGGGGCCCATCGCCGGCCCGCCCCCAAGCCAAACCGGGCCGCGCCCGCGCCGCCGCCCGGGCTCCTCCGCCGGACCCCGCCTCTGCCGCGACGCGCCACCGCGTCCTCCGCGCCGGCAAGCGGCCGGAGCAGCCGCACCTCCCATGCCCGCTCGCCGCCGACCACCCTGCCATCGCCGCGCCGCCACCTCCCACGACCCCGCATGCCCCGTCGCCTTCCTTCGGCCAGAGCCGCCGCCTCCGTCGCCCACCGGTCTCGCCGGAGTCCACGAGGGCTCACCGGAGCCGCTTGTCGCCCGGATGCACGCCCGGATCCCCTGCCCCGGAACCCTAGATACAGTTGGAAGGTTGACCCCGATTTTCCCACTAAGTCCTTTTTCTGCTATATTTGTATGCCCTATTCATGATGCCCTAACTTCCTGCATGTAGCTCCATTTTGTGCGTGGAATATATCAAAATGTTCATCATGATGTGCTGTCCATTTTGTTATATTGTGGCATGCTTGTTTGAGTCCATCTTGATGCCCAAATGATTGATGCAAGAGTGCTATAAAATGTTAGCTCCTGTTACTTAGCAGATTATGAGGATTTGTCACTTTTGCTACATTTGTTGTGTGCGGCATATGGGAATGAGCTCTACATATGTTTTGATCTATGCCATGCCATCTTTACAGGGGTGCTTTCCATGTATTTTTGTGATCAATGTGGTGACTAGCATAAGCATGCAAAGTAGCCTTCGTGTTATTGCTGATTTCAGAGACTTAGGATTTCACTGTCATTTTCCTGCTGTTATTTTCATGCCATGTAACCATGATGCTACAGAGTGATCCATGCTTGTTTAGAATATCTTCAGTAAGGATGATTTGGACATATGGTTATGATCTATCCATCCATGTCCCTGTTTGCAATTATGGAGTGCCCTAGCATGACTTAATCTTGCTCTACTTTTGCTATAAAATGTTCCTGGCAGATTGTTTACATGTTAATCAATTTTGCCACGGTTTTTGTAGTTGATCCGTGCATGCTATGAACTTGATCTTGACATGGTTAGCTTCTTGAACATGTCATCTTGCTGTGTATGCTTGTCTTGTCATGCAATGCCTTGTGGTGAGTGAATCGAGCTCGCAAAGATGCCTTCATAATTCTATTTACGCCATGCTCAATTTTCTGCAAAGTCTGAATCTGTTAACGATACTTGCTATGTTTACATGGGTGCCATAATATCTCCTGTGCCTTTTTGGCTCTTGATTAGTAAGGGAATTTTGATCTATGCATTTAGTAGATTCATGCCATGCCTTTGTTTGCTATGATCTGTTCCTATAGCATGTTGTTTTCTTGCTCTAAAGCTGGCTTCCTAATGTTATTTTCTAGCATGTTAGTATTTTCACGAAGTATGTGATGCTGATATCTTTTGCACGTTTTCCATGTTTGTTTGGACCTGCTCTTGTGTGATTTAGCCATAGCTCAGTGTTTATCTTTTGTCAAGCATCTTGAGTAGACCACTGCCATGTGATTTGTTGTTATGTTGGAGTGGAGTAGCTTAGTTTCTTGTTGCATTCTAGATGGCATCATGCTGTTAATAGCAGAATTATGCCATTCTTGTTTTGTTTGCCATTTGCAAACCGTGCATCCAATTCCGGTGATCTTTATATCCATTTCGACCGAAATCAACTCATCTTTCCAGCGGCACACTTGGTTTGCCAAGTTGATGCCTTGATTAATCTTTTCCTTCCGGAGCACGCATATGCATTGCATATCACATCTCGCATATCATGCCATGTTTTGCATCATGTTGCTTGCGCATTGCACCGTGATTGATTGTTGGTCCTTTACTTGTGTTCTTGCTTTGGGAAGAGCCGGGAGACGAGTACGTGATCAAGGAACCTATTGAGTACGCTTACGAGGATCAAGCTTTCGTCAACTCTGAGAACATTGCAGGCAAGATGACCATACCCTCGAAATCACTTCTATCTTTGCTTGCTAGTTGTTTGCTCTTTTGCTATGCCGCGATACCTACCACTTTCTATAACATGCATCCCATATTGCCATGTCAAGCCTCTAACCCACCTTTCCTAGCAAACCGTTGTTTGGCTATGTTACCGCTTTGCTCAGCCCCTCTTATAGCGTTGCTAGTTGCAGGTGAAGTTGGAGTTTGTTCCATGTTGGAACATGGTTATTGTTGGGATATCATTATTAATATCTTGTTTACTTTAATGCATCTATATACTTGGTAAAGGGTGGAAGGCTCGGCCTTATGCCTGGTGTTTTGTTCCACTCTTGTCGTCCTAGTTTTCGTCATACCGGTGTTATGTTCCTTGATTTTGCGTTCCTTACGCGTTTAGGTGTTATGGGAACCCCTTGACAGTTCGCCTTGAATAAAACTCCTCCAGCAAGGCCCAACCTTGGTTATACCATTTTCCACCTAAGCCTTTTCCCTTGGGTTCCGCGGACTCATGGGTCATCTTTATTTTAAACCCCGGGCCAGTGCTCCTCTGAGTGTTGGCCCAAACTAGAGCACCGTGCGGGACCGTCCCTTGGCAACTTGGGTTATGTTGGTTCGTGTATGCTTAGCTTATCCGGTGTGCCCTGAGAACGATATATGTGCAACTCCTATTTGGATTTGTCGGCACAGTCGGTGGTCTTGCTGGTCTTGTTTTACGATTGTCGAAATGTCTTGTAACCGAGATTCCGAGTCTGACCGGGTCTTCCTAGGAGAAGGAATATCCTTCGTTGACCATGAGAGCTTGTGATGGGCTAAGTTGGGACACCCCTGCAGGGTTTTGAACTTTCGAAAGCCATGTCCACGGTTATGGGCAGATGGGATTTTGTTAATATCCGGTTGTAGAAAGCTTGACACTTAACTTAATTAAAATGAATCAACCACGTGTGTAGCCGTGATGGTCTCTTTTCGGCGGAGTCCAGGAAGAGAACACGGCCTCGTGTTATGCTTGAACGTAAGTAGCTTCAGGATCACTTCTTGATCACTTTTAGCTTCTCGATCGTGCTTTGCTTCTCTTCTCGCTCTCTTTTGCGTAAGTTAGCCACCATATATGCTAGTGCTTGCTGCAGCTCCACCTCACTACCTTTTCCTACCCTTAAGCTTAAATAGTCTTGATCTCGCGGGTGTGAGATTGCTGAGTCCCCGTGACTCACAGATACTTCCAAACAAATGTAGGTGCCGACGATGCCAGTGCAGAGGATGCTACCGAACTCAAGTGGGAGTTTGACGAGGATTCGGGTCGTTACTATGTTCCTTTTCCGGATGTTCGGTAGAGGAGCCCAGTTGGGGCGATCGGGGATCTAGCATTTGGGGTTGTCATTCTTTATTTTGATTCTGTAGTCGGACCTTGATTGTATTCTGGATGATGTATGATATATTTATGTATTGTGTGAAGTGGCCATTGTAAGCCAACTCTTTATCCCTTTCTTATTAAATACATGGGATTGTGTGAAGATTACCCCTCTTGTGACAAAACCACAATGCGGTTATGCCTCTAAGTCATGCTCCTACACGTGGGAGATATAGCCGCATCGTGGGTGTTACATGCATGTGCAAAACTGGCTTGCACCCGTTGTATGTGAATGTAGAGCTTATCACACCCGATCATCACGTGGCGTCTTGGCACGACGAACTTTCGCAGAGGTGCATACTCAGGGAGAACACTTGTACCTTGAAATTTAGTGAGATATCATCTTATAATGCTACCGTTGATCTAGGCAAAATAAGATGGATAAAAGATAAACATCACATGCAATCAATATAAGTGATATGATATGGCCATCATCATCTTGTGCTTGTGATCTCCATCTCTGAAGCACCGTCATGACCACCATCGTCACCGGCGCGACACCTTGATCTCCATCGTAGCATCGTTGTCGTATCGCCAACTATTGCTTCTATGACTATCGCTACCGCTTAGTGATAAAGTAAAGCAATTACAGGGCGATTGCATTGCATACAATAAAGCGACAACCATATTGCTCCTGCCAGTTGCCGATAACTCGGTTACAAAACATGATCATCTCCTACAATAAAATTTAGCATCATGTCTTGACCATATCACATCACAACATGCCCTACAAAAACAAGTTAGACGTCCTCTACTTTGTTGTTGCAAGTTTTACGTGGCTGCTACGGGCTAAGCAAGAACCGTTCTTACCTACGCATCAAAACCACAACGATAGTTTGTCAAGTTAGTGTTGTTTTAACCTTCTCAAGGTCCGGACGTAGCAACACTCGATTCAACTAAAGTTGGAGAAACTGACACCCGCTAGTCACCTGTGTGCAAAGCACGGCGGTAAAACCAGTCTCGCGTAAGCGTACGCGTAATGTCGGTCCGGGCCGCTTCATCCAACAATACCGCTGAACCAAAGTGTGACATGCTAGTAAGCAGTATGACTTGTATCGCCCACAACTCACTTGTGTTCTACTCGTGCATATAACATCTACGCATAAAACTAGGCTCTGATACCACTGTTGGGGAACGTAGTAATTTCAAAAAAAATTCCTACACACACGCAAGATCATGGTGATTGATAGCAACAAGAGGGAAGAGTATCGTCCACATACCCTCATAGACCGTAAGCGGAAGCGTTATGAGAACGCGGTTGATGTAGTCGAAAGTCTTCACGATCCGACCGATCCAAGTACCGAACGCACGACACCTCCGAGTTCACCATAGGTTCAACTCGATGACGTCCCACGAGCTCCGATCCAGTAGAGCTTCACGGGAGAGTTTCGTCAGCATGACGGCGTGTTGACAGTGATGATGTTGGTACCGATGCAGGGCTTCGCCTAAGCACCACTATGATATGATCAAGGTGGATTATGGTAGAGGGGGGCACTGCACACACATGGCTAAGGGATCAATGATCAACTTGTGTGTCTTTGGGGTGCCCCCCACTTCCGTATATAAAGGGGGGAGGAGGAGAGGGCCGGCGGCGCGCCCAAGGGGAGGCAATCCTACTCCAAGTAGGTTTGCCCTCTCTTTCCTAGTCCTTATAGGAGAGGGGAAGGAAGGGGAGGAGAAGAAGAAGGAAGGGGGGGTCGGCCCCCTAGTCCAATTCGGTTTGGGCTAGGGGGCCACGCGCCCCTAGCTGGCCGCCTCTCCTCTTCCTCCACTTGGGCCCATAAGGCCCAATAATCCCCGGGAGGTTCCGGTAACCTCCCGGTTCTCCAGTATTTATCCGATAACCCCGGAACTCATACGGTGTCCGAATATAACCATCCAATATATCAATATTTACGTCTCAACCATTTCAAGACTCCTCGTCATGTCCGTTTTCATATTCGGGACTCCGAACTACCTTTGGTACATCAAAACACAAAACTCATAATACCGATCGTCATCGAACTTTAAGCGTGCGGACCCTACGGGTTTGAGAACTATGTAGACATGACCGAGACATGTCTCCGGTCAATAACCAATAGCGGAACCTGGATGTTCATATTGGCTCCCACATATTCTACGAAGATCTTTATCGGTCAAACCGCATAACACTATACGTTGTTCCCTTTGTCATTGGTATGTTATTTGCCCGAGATTTGATAGTCGGTATGTCAATATCTAGTTCAATCTCGTTAATGACAAGTCTCTTTACTCGTTCCATAATGCATCATCCTGTAACTAACTCATTAGTTACAATGCTTGCAAGGCTTATAGTGATGTGCATTACCGAGTGGGCCCAGAGAATCATCTTCGACAATCGGAGTGCCAAATCCTAATCTTGATCTAAGCCAACTCAATAAGTACCATCGGAGACACCTGTAGAGAACCTTTATAATCACGCAGTTACGTTGTGACGTTTGGTAGCGCACAAAGTGTTCCTCCGGCAATCGGGAGTTACATAATCTCATAGTCATAGGAACATCTATAAGCCATGAAGAAAGCAATAGCAGTAAACTAAAACGATCAAGTGCTAAGCTAACGAAATGGGTCAAGTCAATCACATCATTCTCCTAATGATGTGATCCCGTTAATCAAATGACAACTCATGTCTATGGTTAGGAAACTTAACCATCTTTGATTAATGAGCTAGTCAAGTAGAGGCATACTAGTGACACCCTGTTTGTCTATGTATTCACACATGTACTAAGTTTCTGGTTAATACAATTCTAGCATGAATAATAAATATTTATCATGATATGAGGAAATAAATAATAACTTTATTATTGCCTCTAGGAGATATTTCCTTCAGTAACATATTAGATGACAAGGTACCACCTACCAAAGCATTTCGGTGGCACATATTGCCGAAAAAACTCTTCACAAATATCTACCAAATCAGGGTACCATCTACCAAGACATTTCATCTAATTTGGCCCCTATTTCCTAAGATAATTGATTAAAAAAACAAGTGGCAAATTTAACAAAAATGGCACCTACATTTTGCCAAAAAATAACTTATTAAAAAAACAAAAGCATCTACCTATCCATATACAGAAAAATAACAATAAAATTGTGCATACTAAATCAACTAAATCAACTAAATCATATCAACTAAATCAAAATGTTGCATATGAACTAGCCTACTAAATAAAAATGTAGCAGGGAGGAGGGAGAAGGAGGGGCGACTCAAGGAGGGAGAAGAGAATAGGACGGAGGAGGAAGGCCGAGCGAGGAGGGGCCGGCCGGCGGCGAGTGGAGGGAGGACGGAGGAGTAAGGCGGAGCGAGGAGGGGCCGACTAGTAGTGAGTGGTGGGAGGACGAAGGAGGAGGCCGGTACCAAGTCCAGCGAGGAGGAGGAGGTGACGACGACGCAGAGGGAGGAGGGGTGACGGGGGAGGACTGGCGCGGGGGGTTGAGGGGGAGATCCAGTGAGTGTGTGGGACTAAATTTTTGTCAAGTTCTTGTCAAAGTTTGAGAAGTAACATATTTAAGGTGGTAGAAACTCTCTTCACGGAGCGACGTGGGACTAAATTTTTGTAGTAAACTTAGCCGTAGCGCTTATTGGTGAAATGCGCTGCTGCTATGATCTGTAGCAGTAGCGCTCTTCGTGATAACGCGCTGCCGCTAGAACTAGCCTCGCGGCAGCGGCGTGGGAATTATAGCAGTAGCGCGTCTTAGAGCGGGCGCGCTACTGCTCTATTTATTTCAGCAACGAGTTTTGTTTGCGCGCGCTACTGCTACATAGAAGCAGCACCTTATTTTAAAGCGCGCTGCTGGTAAGATTCTGTGTATAGGCTTTTCCTTAGTAGTGATAGGTTTCTCCAAAAGTCTGTATAAAACCATATGCTTTCATCACGTCATCCAAGCGTATATTCCAACTCTGAGATGCTTGCACCAATCCATAGATGGATCGCTGGAGCTTGCACACTTTGTTAGCACCTTTAGGATCGACAAAACCTTCTGGTTGCATCATATACAACTCTTCTTTAAGAAATCCATTAAGGAATGCAATTTTAACGTCCATTTGCCAGATTTCATAATCATAAAATGTGGCAATTGCTAACATGATTCAGAAAGACTTAAGCATCGCTACAGGTGAGAAAGTTTCATCATAGTCAACTCCTTGAACTTGTCGAAAACATTTCGTGGCAAGTAGAGCTTCGTAGACAGTAACAGTACCATCAGTGTCGGTCTTCTTATTCAAGATCCATTTATTCTCTATGGATCATCGATCATCGGGCAAGTCAACCAAAGTCTACACTTTGTTCTCATACATGGGTCCTATCTCAGATTTAATGGCCTCAAGCCATTTATCGGAATCTGGGCTCATCGTCGCTTCTTCAAAGTTCGTAGGTTCGTCATGGTCTAGTAACATGACTTCTAGAACAAGATTACTGTACCACTCTAGTGCGGAACATGCTCTGTTCAACCTACGAGGTCCTGTAGTAACTTGATCTGAAGTTTCATGATCATCATCGTTAGCTTCTTCTCTTGTTGGTGTAGGCATCACAGGAACGGATTTCTCTAATGAGACACTTTCCAATCCGAGAGAAGGTACAATTACCTCATCAAGTTCTACTTTCGTCCCACTCACTTCTTTCGAGAGAAACTCGTTCTCTAGAAAGTTTCCATTCTTGGCAACAAATATCTTGCCTTCAGATTTGTGGTAGAAGGTGTACCCAATTGTTTCCTTAGGGTATCCTATGAAGACACACTTCTCTGATTTGGGTTCGAGCTTATCAAGCTGAAGCCTTTTGACATAGATGGATCGTTGGAGCTTGCACACTTTGTTAGCACCTTCTGGATTGACAAAACCTTCTTGTTGCATCATATACAACTCTTCTTTGAGAAATCCATTAAGGAATGCAGTTTTGACATCCATTTGCCAGATTTCATAAAATGTGGCAATTGCTAACATGATTTGGAAAGACTTAAGCATCGCTACGAGTGAGAAAATCTCATCATAGTCAACATATTGAACTTGTCGAAAACCTTTTGTGACAATTCGAGCTTTGTAGATAGGAACACTACTATCAGTGTCCGTCTTCCTATTGAAAATCCATTTATTCTTAATGGCTCACCGATCAATGGGCAAGTCAATCAAAGTCCATACTTTGTTCTAATACATGGATCTCATCTCAGATTTCATGGCTTCAAGCCATTTCGCGGAATCTCGGCTCATCATCGCTTCATCATAGTTCGTAGGTTCGTCATGGTCAAGTAACATGACCTCCAGAACAGGATTACTGTACCACTCTGGTGCGGAACGTATTCTGGTTGACCTACGAGGTTCGGTAGTAACTTGATCTGAAGTTTCATGATCATCATCATTAACTTCCTCACTAATTGGTGTAGGAATCACTAGAACTGATTTATGTGATGAACTACTTTCCAATTTGGGAGAAGGTACAATTACCTCATCAAGTTTTACATTCCTCCCAATCACTTCTTTCGAGAGAAAATTCTTCTCTAGAAAGGATCCATTCTTAGCAACGAATATCTTGCCTTCAGGTCTGTGATAGATGGTGTACTTGATAACCCACAAGTATAGGGGATCACAACAGTTTCCAAGGGTAGAGTATTCAACCCAAATTTATTGATTCGACACAACGGGAGCCAAAGAATATTCTCAAGTATCATCAGCTGAGTTGTCAATTCAACCACACCTAGAAACTTAATATCTGCAGCAAGGTTTTTAGTAGCAAAGTAATATGATAGTAATGGTAATGGTGGCAAAAGTAACGGTAGCATTTTCAGCTTACCTTGCTGGGGGCGCCCCTCGGGCTGCATCATCCCCAAGCCGCTCGGGTCCGACCCAGTGGCATGTATCGTTCATGCATTTACCTGAGCTAGTTTGCCTTCCATGCATATTCTATCTACGACTATCACCGGCTTGATTGTCACCCTCCGCGGGAGACTCATGCCGATCGCCTTTCTTCAGGACCCTTCGCATTAGAAGGCTAGGCACGGCGTCTGTGCTCGGGCACGTCCCTGCAGCGTCAATAAATCCAACGGCTGAGTTCTGTCTGGCGGGACGGCCCCATTCACGTCACCTCCTAGGGTCGTTGGTGCTTGGCCTTCTCGTGCGATAGGCTCAAGAAATCCTTTCGGTGCAGGTTGTCTAACCATCTCGCAGGACCAACACAGTGAACAAGAATCAAGACCAGGCGCAACCCGCCTTGAGTTAGGGCCTCGTGAGTCCCGCGCTGGCTCACGAGTTCCCAGACACACCTCGTCTAGCCCTGCCATGCAAGCCACGTGTCAGGGCGGGGCTGTACACGCCCCGGGGGCTCTCCACAGTAGGGAGTCCCCTCCCACGTACCAGTGGAAGCACCATGCTCCGCGCTGACCGTCGACACTGCCAAGGAGCGGCTATGCCCATGCAGGTGCGGAAGCGCTCCGCGCTGGTGATAAAGAACCGAGGACGGCCCCACAGCCGCATCAACCTCAGGGAGCACCAGAGCTTGGTGTCCAGCCTCACCGCAACGCCTCCCCTCAAGAGAGTCGCGCGAGGGGGCTGGGCACGGGGGCTACGCTCGAGTCACACCCAAGCGTACGCCTCCCAACCAGGTCCCCCGGACCTGGTCGTCGCGCGCCACTCCCGAGCCGAGCCTCGACAAGGGCAAAGGTATGAAGGTTGTTTGCACGTCAAGGGGGACTCCTGAACATCGTGACTCAGGAGCCTAACTGGTCACGTATCCATTCACTCCTTGGGCTCGTCCTAGTCTCCGGACGACCCAACGGCAGCTGAGGTATGCGCGTGGCCGGGCTCTGCCGACGTGGAACGTAAAGCAAATAGGAAGAAAACCACAGAATCTCAAGCAAATATTAGAATACACATTGTTCTCCCAAATACCAAACGCAAGTTTAAATGCCTCCATGAGGCACAGTACATTCTGCAGGAATTTAAGCAGGAAAGAAGCCGCAAGCAAGTCATCCTTGGACATCGCCGGCACCCGCAAGAGATGCCCCCTCCTTGGCAGCGTCGCCTCCACCTATACCACCGGTCGAAGGCATGAGGGTGAAGGTGCGGAACTTCTGCATTAGGTCCTCCACCTGACCCTTCACGTCTACGTAGCGCTCTTCGTCCTAAGACTCCAGCAGCTCGTCAAGGCGGGCGGCAGGATCACGAAGATGGAGGTGGCTGAAGACACGCGTTAGCACGACTGAAGAAAGGACGCGAGCCTCTTCCTCTGCCATGGGGCCGATGCCGCTCATGACTTCCTCAAGTGCCTCGGCCAAGTAGGGAAGCAACTGGGTGGGGCCGTCCTCATCGGTGTCCACCGGCTTCTCTAGGCCCTTCTTGTAAAGTGTCTTCAGGGCCTCGCAAGACCTCTCCTCGAGGAGCGCGAAGGCCTCGTGGTCCTCGGCCAGAACCTTCGCCTTGGCATCAAGTTCAACTTTCTACACCTGCACCTTCCGCTCCAGCTCCTCCAGCCAGCCGCGCTCAGCGGCCTGCGCCTGCGCCGACCGCTCCAGCTCGGCATCATGACCCTTGATGGCGTCCTCTCGGGCCTTCATCTTCTCTTCCTCCGCCTTACGGCCATGAGCATCTTCTGCACGCTCTTCACGCAAGGTCTTCAGCACGGCCTCTAGCTCCCGGCAGCGACCTCAGGTGGCCTTGACGTCCTTCGGCACCGCCTCGCGAGTAGCTGCTGCCTGGGCGGTAGCTCGCTTCTCCCCCACGGAGGTCGCCGCGGCATGGCTCAGTGCCGCCTGAACTGACGCGTCAGAATGAAGCCAGCCAGAGACCAGCTCCAGGCGTCCTGTGGCCAGGAGGGGTTCGGCGCCCTGGAGATCCTCTCGCAGCCGGGTCATCTCAAGAAGGGCACGCACCAAGACATCAGGGGTGACGGAAGGACCTGGAACTAGCGGCGCGGCGGGAGGAGGAAGAGGCGATGACGTCACCACGACCTGAGAGACTGGAGGCTCCTGAGCCTGGGGGACCTCAAAAGCTGCGCCAGACATCAGCACCTCCGGGGCCAGCAGAGCCACGAGGGTTGGCTCCTCACGAGGATTCCCTTTCGGGCCTCACGAGGACGGTCGGGCTGGGGAGGTCCGAGCGGCGTTGCTCCCCTTCCCCACGGTAGGAGGCGCAGCCGCCGCGGGTGGATCAGCCCCAGGCGGTGTCACCGTGTCCCCCTTCCTCTTCTTCGCCGCAGACGACGACCTAGCCAACCAACAGCGAACGTCAAGGATCAGTAGTATAATCAAGAACAAGGCAAAGCTCGAGCACTTACTGGTCCACCGCGGCGTAGTCCACCCTCCGCTTGTTGAGCTTGAAGCCTGAGAACCTCGAAGCTTGAGGCGCGGGCACGCGGGCTTTAGGAGCATAAGACGGGCCAGTGGAGGGGCCGGAAGCAGCATCTCAGGCGATCAGCACCGACTGGTCCCTCGTCGGGATCACGGGTGGCTCTCACTTTTCTTGGCAGGTGTCGGTCTTGTCGTTGTCTGGCAGGATGCGGAGGATGTCGACCTAGCTCAAGGGGGAGGTCAACCCCATCCCTTCAGGGGTCACCTCTGAGTGGTGCTCCTCGTCCTCCTCCTCTTCCTCCCCGCGGGACTAATCGGAAGATAGCTCAACCAGCGTCGGTGCCACAGGAACCCCGGTGGGCGCTAGCGGCACCAGTCCGTGCCTGTCGAAGGTCGGCCTGGCGGCCATGACCTGCGCCCCGTCCTTGCGGCAGAACAAGGGAACGAAGATGCTCGGCGGGTACTGTTGGTCGTCTCCAACTAGGAGGCGAAGAGCCGCAGCCAGCTCACCGTCAAGAAGAGCTTCCGGACTTAGGTGTACCTTGTCATCTTCGTCCCCAAGCCCCCACAAGGGGCGCGTACGCACTTGAAGCGGGGCCACACGCAGCATCAGGAATTCCCTTAGGAGCATGGCCCCTGTCACCTTTGCCGCCTTCGCATTGCCTGGCTTCAGGTCGGCGTTCATCTACTCCAGCACCAACGTCGCCCGCTCATCAATGAGCTTCGTGCAAGACCACCCCTTGTCAGACTGGGACATCTCCGTTGGCAGCACCAAGCGTGGGTGAACGCACTTGGCGTCTGTCGTGACCCACTTGCTCTGGAAGCCGTCATCCTTCTTCCCAGCCTTCGAGATCGAGTTGGCCTTGCCGACCGCGATAAAGTTGGCACACCCCGAGATATGACCCTCATTGATCCAGAGGAAGAAGAAGTGGCACAACAGAGCCACGGATGGCATCACGCTGAGACACGCCTCGCAGTAGAAGGCGAAGATCGACAGAAGGACAGAGTTGGGATGAAGATGAAGCGCCTGCAGCCCGTAGTAGCTGAGGACATCATAGAAGAAGTCAGAGAAGGGGGGAACCAGCCCCGCGATGATGCTGCTCATGAAGAAGGGGAAGAAGGTGCTTCCCTCGGGCTCCGGCACGGCAGAGCCGGCCCGGATCTCGGCCTTCCCCCTCTCGTTTCTTTGCCCCCGCCGTCAGTAGGCGCGGCGGCGGCGAGGCTCTTCTCTGAGACATTGGGAGCGTCGAGAGCTGGCTCATACCAAGCCGGCGAAGAGGCAAGCTTGACCTTCCGGGGCGCCATTGGTCGCTGATGCGGAAGGGGATGGGAGCAGATCTAGAAATTTTGGAAACAAGGAGCAAGGAAGGGAATCTGGAGCAAGGCGAAAGGAAGCAATGAAGGCAAGCGCTGTCTGCGCTAGCCTTTTGAGAGTCGGGTAGTTGCCAAGGCAGTGTGGGGAAGCGGAGACGCCCACGTCCAATCAACCGCCACGCATCGACCAATGCCGCAGGCTGATGGGGCCCGTGGCGCTCCGCACTTGCCCTTTGGCTTCGCCTCGAAGCCAAGCCGGAGCGCGCCTTGGGCCCGGGGCTACTGTCGGTGTTCTGGGAACGGGGGTCCCTAGACTTGCCTGCCTGCAGCCCACGGCGTGGCCCTGCGGGTGGGCCCATACGGCTCATCTTCATCAACAAGGACTCAAGACCCTCACGAAGGGCCAAGCCTCGCAAGGCAGACGACGCAAGACCTCCTGAGGAGCGACCTCACCAGGCTGGCTCACGAGATGAGGAGAGATCAAGGCGAGGCAAACCTCGCGAGGTTCCCATGACGTGAGCCATGATGATCAAGGCCAGGTGGGCGCCAGAGCACACAGTGTCCTTGCTTCCACTTTGGTGCTAAGGAGGCAAGCGCATGCGAGGAGTTCTGAGGCATCAGGCAAAGGTTTCCATATCGGTGCAACAAGACCAAGTCCAGCAGGACGGCAAGATGGATGTCACCGTGGAGCCCAAGACGACGGCACCACCAGAGCCTTTGGCAGGCAAAGAATACTTTTGCTAGGATAGGTTGAACTAGCTGTCCCCTTTCAAATTGGCCGTTGTGGCATCCCTTCCCGCTCAATATTTGGGAAGAGGACCAGGGCCTCTATAAATAGGACTAGCCACCACATTAGGAGGGGAGAGACCTTCCACCCTCACCACCACAAGTCCACCAAGCACAAGAACACCTCTCCTCAAGAGGCTGTTCTTCCCCTTGTATTCTTCATCCTCAGCCAAGAGGCAATCCACCACCACCACACTGGAGTAGGGTATAACACCACAACTGTGGCCCGAACCAGTATAAATCTTGTGTCTTGTGTGTTGTGAGTGCGCGTGCCTAGCCTAGAGATCACGAAGTGTTTGAGGGCGTGATTGGTGAGGGAGATATCTTTGCACGCACCCTAGTGTTCGAACCTTAAGGGTTTTGCCAGAACCCGAAATCTGACACCCCTGAAGATCAAGTGCCGACTAGAAATTGTAATTCATGGTAAAAGAGATCCAGTCAAGTCATACTCAATGTAAACTAACAATAATTCATGCAAATGATAGCGGTGCTCTCCAACTGGTGCTTTTTAATAAGAGGATGATGACTCAACATAAAAGTAAATAGATATGCCCTTCGCAGAGGGAAGCAGGGATTTGTAGATGTGCCAGAGCTCGGTTTTGAAATAGAGATGAATAATATCTTGAGCAGTATACTTTCATTGTCGACATAACAACCAAGATATCTCGATATCTTCCATGCTACACACATTATATGTTGTTCTGAAGCAGAATGGTAAAGTTTATACTCCCCCCGCCACCAACAAGCGTCAATCGATGGCTTGCCCGAAACAACGGGTGCCTCCAACTAATAACAATCCTGGGGGAGTTTTGTTTGCAATTATTTTGATTTGATTTGAGCATGGGACTAGGCATCCCGGTGACAAGGTGAGTGAGGAGCGGAGTCCACTCCTCTTGAGAATAACCCACCTAGCATGGAAGATACAGACAGCCCTAGTTGATACATGAGCTATTCGAGCATACAAAACATAATTTTTATTTGAAGGTTTAGAGTTTGGCACATACAAATTTACTTGGAACCGCAGGTAGATACCGCATATAGGTAGGTATGGTGGACTCCTATGGAATGACTTTTGGGGTTTATGGAGTTGGATGCACAAGCAATATTCCCGCTTAGTACAAGTGAAGGCTAGAAAGAGACTGGGAAGCGACCAGCTAGAAAGCGACAATAGTCGTGAACATGCACTAAAATTAACCAACACTGAATGCAAGCATGAGTAGGAGATAATTCACCATGAACATAAATATCATGGAGGCTATGTTGATTTTGTTTCAACTACATGTGTGAACATGTGCCAAGTCAATCCACTCGAATCGTTCAAAGGAGGATACCACCCCATCATACGACATCAAAACCATTTTAATAGTATGTTGGCACGCAAGGTAAACTATTATAAACTCCTAGCAAATTAAGCATGGCATGAGCAACTATAATCTCTAATTGTCATTGCAAACATGTTTCACTCATAATAGGCTGAATCAGGAACGATGAACTAATCATATTTAGAAAAACAAGAGAGGTCGAGTTTATACTAGCTTTTCTCATCTCAATTAGTTCATCATAAATCGTCATTGTTGCCTTTCACTTGCACAACCGAATAGTGTGGATAATAATAATAGTGCATTTGCATTGGACTAAGCTGGAATCTACAAGCATTCAATACGAGGGAGAAGACAAGGCAATATGGGCTCTTTTTTAGATCAACAATAATGTATAAGAGAGCCTCTCAGCATTTTTATCATGGTCTTCTCCTCTCAACCCCCAAAGAACAAGAAAGAAATAAAACTATTTCACGGCAAAGCTCCCAACAAACAGAAGAAGAACAAGAAATCTTTATGGGTTTTCTTTTTAATTACTACTACTACAGGCATGGAAAGTAAACTAGCTAAAAGCTACAACTATTTTTTTTGTTTTTCTTAAGGTTTTTCAAACGCACAAAAAAACTTAAAAAGAAATTAAACTAGCATGGATGATACAATGAAAAATTATGAGCACCGACAACTGGCATGAGTGTGTGAACATGAATGTAATGTCGGTGAGAGATACGTACTCCCCCAAGCTTAGGCTTTTGGCCTAAGTTGGTCTATGTCCATGGATGGCCTGGTAGATATCCGAAGTTGAAGCTGGGGCCGTACTGAGATGCATCAGCTAATGCCTGAAGAGCTGCAGCTTGGAGGCGAGCTGCCTCTGTCCTCCTCTCGTACTTGTTCGCTTCCTCCCTGGTTATAACATATCTCCTTTTTTCCTAAAAGTCAAAGAAAGTAGGAGCAGGGAGAGCAACATGGACGGTGCGCCATCTGTCAAAGATTAGTCGGTACTGGAGGGACTGATCATTCCTCTCAACAAACTGCTGACGAACCATAGCATTATAATATAGATAAGCAGGAGGCAACTCAATATCATCCCCGCGTATGGGTATCCCAAGAAAACCAGCTAAACGGGTTACATAAATTCCACCGAACAAATCTCCATTAATACAATTATTATGCAACCTACGTGCAACAATGGCCCCCAAGTTATATTGTATATCTCCTAATACAACACTCTTGAAAACACTAAGATCGGGAACGCACATGTGACATGCCTCGTCCTTACTGTTAATGCATCTACCTATAAAGAGAGCAAAATAATGTATGGCAGGAAAATGAATGCTCCCTATGATAGCTCGCGTGATTTCCCTAGATTCCCCTATAGTTATACTAGCAAGAAAGTCTTTATATTCAGATTTGCGAGGCTCATTAGCACTACTCCACTGCGGGAGTTTACATGCAGTATTAAAATCTTCTAAGCCCATGGTATAAAATTTATCATAAAGATCAAATAGGATAGTTTGAGAATTGCGTGATGATGTAAATTTAAATCTTCTCACAAAGGAATCAGTTAGGTAGTGGTACCGAGGGAACTTATCTGCCACGAAGCCCTCAAGTTCAGCGTTACACACACATGCTTCAAATTCCTGCTTGGACCATGAAATTTTCTGACGGCCATTCACAAGGACGCACTTGAGCTTCTCTTGGTAGTTCATGGTCCCGCTCACGTATCGCGGGCCTTGGTCCTTGCTTCCTTGAGGAACCACCTTGGTACATTTTCCTAAACATATTTCTTCCTCTGAAAAATTTCTGAAATTTTTAGTAACTCAAAATAAAAGTGAACCAAACTCAACAAGATTGATAGTAACTACTCGTACAAGTGCCTAGAGGCCATATCATGCATTAAAACTACTTTTGACCACATAAATTTGACATGCAAGCTCAAGAATAGGGTCACCTAAGCAGCAAAAATTTGCAATAATAAAGCACAAGAAAAAAACTAATTGTACCATTGGAGGAGTCACATACCAAAGAACAATCCCCCAAAGCAGTTTTGTGATAGGAGCTTTGAACAGGGAGATCGAAAATGGCAGCAAGATGAGCTAGAACTTAGGTTTGAGCTGGTGGGTGATTTTTTCTGGAGCAAGACGAAGTGTGTGGGTGCAAGGATAAGTGGAGGGGACCCACGTGGGGTCCATGAGGCAGGGGGCGCGCCCTCCACCCTCGTGGGCACGTGGTGGGTCCCCCTGGTGTGTACTTAGTGCCAAATATTCTCAAATATTCTAGAAAAAAAATCATATTTCATTTTCATGACATTTGGAGAACTTCTAGTTTTGGGGTATTTTTTATTGCAAGGATAATTCAGAAACGGGCAGAAAATACTATTTTTGCTTTATTTATACTAAATAACATAAAGTAAAAAGAGGGTACAGAAGGTTGTGCTTTCTACTTCATCCATCTCATGCTCATCAAAAGGAATCCACTAACAAGGTTGATCAAGTCTTGTTAATAAACTCATTCCGAATTGCATGAAACCGGAGAAATTTCGAATAACACTAGGTTACCTCAATGGGGATATGCACATCCCCAACAATAAGAATATCATATTTCTTCTTGATAGTAGGAAGAGGAAATTCAAAACTCCAATAGTAATCGTTCAAAATTTTCCAATAGAATTGATACTGTGGACTTGAGGTTGTTTCCACGGAAAGTGTACCGTATGCTCATTACCATTAACATGAAAAGTGACATTGCCTTTGTTGTAATCAATAACAACCCCTGCAGTACTCAAAAAGGGTCTTCCAAGAATAATGGACATACTATCGTCCTCATGAATATCAAGAATAACAAAGTCCATTAAAATAGTAACGTTTGCAACCACAACAGGTACATCCTCACAAATACCGATATGTATAGCAGTTGATTTATCAGCCATTTGCAATGATATTTCAGTAGGTGTCAACTCATTCAAATCAAGTCTATCATATAAAGAGAGAGGCATAACACTTACACTGGCTCCAAGATCACATAAAGCAGTTTTAACATAATTTCTTTTAATGGAGCATGCTATAGTTGGTACTCCTCAATCTCTAAGTTTCTTCGGTATTCCACCCTTAAAAGTATAATTAGCAAGCATGGTGGAAATTTCAGCTTCCAATATCTTTCTTTTATTTGTAACAATATCTTTCATGTACTTAGCATAAGGATTCATTTTAAGCATATCAGTCAAACGCATACGCAAAAAGATAGGTCTAATCATTTCAACAAAGCGCTCAAAATCCTCATCATCCTTTTTCTTGGATGGTTTAGGAGGAAAAGGCATGGGTTTCTAAACCCATGGTTCTCTTTCCTTACCGTGCTTCCTAGCAACGAAGTCTCTCTTATCATAACGTTGATTCTTTGATTATGGGTTATCAAGATCAACAACACGTTCAATCTCTACATCATTATCATTGCTAGGTTGAGCATCAACATGAACATCATCATTAACATTATCACTAGGTTCATGTTCATACCAGATTGGGTTTCAGAATCGAAAATAGAAATATCATTGGGATTCTCATGTGTGTCAACAACAGGTTCACTAGAAGCATGCAAAGGCCTATCATATTTCTTTTTCTTCCTTTCAGAAGGACTAGGTGCATCTACATTAGTTCTTTGAGAATCCTACTCAATTCTCTTAGGGTGGCTTCAGGATACAAAGGTTCCTAAGTCGTCTTAACCCCTCTAGTCATAACTCTAACAGCATTACCATTTTTCTTTTTATTGAATTCATTGAGCAAATCATTCTGAGCTTTAAGTACTTGTTCTACTTGAGTGGTAACCATAGAAGCATGTTTACTAATAAGTTTAAGTTCGCCTTTAACACTAGCCATATAATCACTCAAGTGTTCAATCATATAAGCATTATGTTTCAATTGTCTACCAACATAAGCATTGAAGTCTTCTTGGTTGACCATAAAATTATCAAACTCATCTAAGCATTGGCTAGCAAACTTACTAGGCGGGATTTCAGCTTTATCATATCTATAGAGAGAATTTACTTTTACTACCTGTGTCGGGTTATCAAGACCATGTATTTCTTCAATAGGTGGTAAATTCTTAACATCTTCTGCTTTAATACATTTTTCTTTCATTGATTTCTTTGCCTCTTGCATATCTTCAGGAGTGAGAAATAGAATACACCTTTTCTTCGGAGTTGGCTTAGGAGTTGGTTCAGGAAGTGTCCAATTATTTTCATTAGTCAACATATTATTCAATAGCAATTCAGCTTGATCAACAGTTCTTTCCCTGGAAACACAACCAGCACAACTATCCAGGCGGTCTCTGGAAGCATCGGTTAGTCCATTATAAAAGATATCAAGTATTGCATTTTTCTTGAGACTATGATCAGGCAAAGCACTAAGTAATCGTAGAAGCCTCCCCCAAGCTTGTGGGAGACTCACTTCTTCAATTTGCACAAAATTATATATTTCGCTTAAAGAAGCTTGTTTCTTATGAGCGGGGAAATATTTAGCAGAGAAGTAATAAATCATATCCTGGGGACTACGCACACAACCAGGATCAAGAGAATTAAACCATGTTTTAGCATCACGGTTTAATGAGAACGGAAACAACTTAAGGATATAATAATAGGGAGTTTTCTCATCATTAGTGAACATGTTGGCTATATCATTTAATTTAGTAAGATGTGCCACAACAGTTTCAGATTCATAGCCATAAAAAGGATCAGATTCATCCAAAGTAATTATCTCAGGATCGGCAGAGAAATCATAATCCTTATCAGTGATAAAGATAGGTGAAGTAGCAAAAGCAGGGTCATATTTCATTCTAGCATTCAAAGACTTTTCTTTAAGCTTAGCTAATAATTTCTTAAGATAAGATCTATCATTGCAAGCTAAGAAGTCTCTAGCAGTCTCTTCATCCATAACATAACCCTCTGGCACAACAGGCAATTCATATCTAGGGGGAGAATCTTCATGATCTCTTTCATCAATATTAGCAGTTTCAATAATTTCATTCTCTCTAACCCTAGCTAGTTGTTCATCAAGAAATTCACCTAGTGGCATAGTATTATCAAACATAGAAGTAGTTTCATCATAGGTATTATGCAAAGCAGAAGTGGCATCATCAATAACATGCGACATATCAGAATGAATAGCAGGAGTAGGTGTCGCAATTTTACTCAAAACAAAAGGTGAATCAAGTGCAGAGCTAGATGACAGTTCCTTACCTCCCCTCCTAGTTGAGGGAAAAATCTTGGTTCTTTTATCTTTCAAGTTCTTCATAGTGATCACCAGATATAAATCCCAAGTGACTCAAAGAATAGAGCTATGCTCCCCGGCAACGGTGCCAGAAAATAGTCTTGATAACACACAACTATAGGGGATCGCAATAGTTTTCGAGGGTAGAGTATTCAACCCAAATTTATTGATTCGACACAAGGGGGGCCAAAGAATATTCTCAAGTACTAGCAGCTGAGTTGTCAATTCAACCACACCTGGAAACTTAATATATGCAGCAAGGTATTTAGTAGCAATGTAATATGATAGTAATGGTAACTGTGGCAAAAGTAACAGTAGCTGTTTTGTAGTGATTGTAACAGTGGCAGCGGAAAAGTAACTAAGCAAAGAACAATATATGAAAAGCTCATAGGCAATGGATCAGTGATGGATGATTATGTCGGATGCAATTCCTCATGCAATAGTTATAACATAGGGTGACACAGATTTAGCTCCAGTTCATCAATTTAATGTAGGCATGTATTCTGAATATAGTCATACGTGCTTATGGAAAAGAACTTGCATGACATCTTTTGTCATACCCTCCTGTGACAGCGGGGTCCTACCCTCCTTTTAATAGAGTACCGGACCAAAGCATTAACACTTAGTGAATACATGAACTCCCCAAACTACGATCATCACCGGTAAGTATCCCGATTATTGTCACTTCAGGGTTAACAGATCATAACACATAATAGGTGACTATAGACTTGAAAGATAGGATTAAGAACTCACATATATTCATGAAAACATAATCGGTTCAGATCTGAAATCTTCGCACTCGGGCCCTAGTGACAAGCATTAAGCATAGAGAAGTCATAGCAACATCAATCTCAGAACATAGTGGATACTAGGGATCAAACCCTAACAAAACTAACTCAATTACATGATAAATCTCATCCAACCCATCACCGTCCAGCAAGCCTATGATGGATTTACTCACGCACGGCGGTGAGCATCATGAAATTGGTGATGGAGGAAGGTTGATGATGACGATGTTGACGAATTCCCCTCTCCGGAGCCCTGAACAGACTCCAGATCAGCCCTCCCGAGAGAAATTAGGGCTTGGCGGCGCCTCCGTATTGTAAAACACGATGAATCCTTCTTTTTAATTTTTTTCTCCCCGAACGTGAATATATGGAGTCAGGATGGATGTCGGTAGAGCATCAGGGGGCCCACGAGGCAGGGGGCGCGCCTAGGGGGTAGGCGCACCCCCACCCTCGTGGATAGGGTGTGGGCCCCCTGACGTTGATTCTTTCGCTAGTATTTTTTATATATTCCAAAAATATTCTCCGTTGATTTTCAGGTCATTCCAAGAACTTTTATTTCTGCATAAAAATAACATCGTGGCAATTCTGCTAAAAACAGCGTCAGTCCGGGTTAGTTCCATCCAAATCATGCAAGTTAGAGTCCAAAAGAAGGGCAAAAGTGTTTGGAAAAGTAGATACGTTGGAGACTTATCAGTACCCAACAGTTTCCTTTGTGTATCCTATGAAGACGAGTTTCTCTGATTTGGGTTCGAGCTTATTAGGTTGAAACTTTTTCACATAAGCATCATAGCCCCAAACTTTAAGAAATGACGTCTTAGGTTTCTTGCTAAACCACAGTTCATATGGTGTCATCTCAACGGATTTAGATGGTTCCCTATTTAACGTGAATGCAGCTGTCTCTAATGCATAACCCCAAAACGATAGTGATAAATCAGTAAGAGACATCATAGATCGCACCATATCTAATAAAGTACGGTTATGACGTTCGGACACACAATTACGCTGTGGTGTTCCAGGTGGCGTGAGTTGCGAAACTATTCCGCATTGTTTCAAATGAAGACCAAACTCATAACTCAAATATTCTCCTCCCCGATCAGATCGCAGAAACTTTATTTCCTTGTTACGATGATTTTCCACTTCACTCTGAAATTCTTTGAACATTTCAAATGTTTCAGACTTATGTTTCATCAAGTAGATATATACCCATATCTGCTCAAATCATGTGTGAAGATCAGAAAATAACGATCCCCGCCGCGAGCCTCAACACTCATCGAATTGCATACATCAGTATGTATTATTCCCAGTAAGTCAGTTGCTTGCTCCATTGTTCCGGAGAACGGAGTTTTAGTCATCTTTCCCACGAGGCATGGTTCGCAAGTCAAGTGATTCCAAAATCCCATCAACATGGAGTTTCTTCATGCGCTTTACACCAATATGACCTAAATGGCAGTGCCACATATAAGTTGCACTATCATTGTTAACTTTGCATCTTTTGGCTTCAATATTATGAATATGTGTATTACTATGATCGAGATTCAATAAACCATTCACCTTGGGTGTATGACCTCAGAAGGGTTTATTCATGTAAACAGAATAACAATTATCCTTGACTTAAATGAATAACCATATTGCAATAAACATGATCCAATCATATTATGCTTTACACAAACACCAAATAACATTTATTTTAGGTTCAACACTAATCCCGAAGGTAAAGGGAGTGTGTGATGGTGATCTTATCAACCTTGGAATCACTTCCAACTCACATCATCACCTCGCCCTTAACTATTCTCTGTTTATTTTGCAATGCCCGTTTCGAGATACTACTCTTAGTAACTGAACCAGTATCAAATACTGAGGTGTTGTTATAAAACACTAGTAAAGTACACACCAATAACATATATATCAAATATATACTTTTGTTCACTCTGCCGTCCTTCTTATCCGCCAAGTATCTAGGGAAGTTCCACTTCCAGTGGCCATTTCCTTTGCAGTAGAAGCACTCAGTTCCAGGCTTGGGTCTAGCTTTGGGCTTCTTCATACTGCCTTTCTTCTTTGAAGTTCCTCTTTCTTTCCCTTTGCCCTTTTCTTGAAACTAGTGGTCTTGTTAACCATCAACACTTGATGTTATTTCTTGATTTCTACCTTCACCGATTTCAGCATCGCGAAGAGCTTGGGAATTACTTTCGTCAGTCCTTGCATATTGTAGTTCATCACTAAGTTCTAGTAACTTGGTGATAGTTAATAGAGAACTTTATCAATTACTATCTTATCTGGAAGATAAACTCCCACTTGATTCAAGCAATAATAGTACCCAGACAATCTGAGCACATGCTCACTGGTTGAGCTATTCTCCTCCACTTTGTAGGAAAAGTACTGTCAGAGGTCTCATACCTCTCGACATGGGCATGTGTATGAAATACCAATTTCAACTCTTAGAACATCTTATATGTTCCATGGCGTTCAAATCATTTTTGAAGTCCTGGTTCCAAGCCATAAATCATGGTGCACTAAACTATTAAGTAGTCATCATACCGAGCTTTGCCAAACATTCATAACATGTGCATCTGCTCCTGCAATAGGTCTGTCACCTAGCGATGCATCAAGGACATAATTATTCTGTGCAGCAATGAGGAAAATCCTCAGATCACGGACCCAGTCCGCATCATTGCTACTATCATCTTTCAACTTATTTTTCTCTAGGAACATATCAAAAAATAAACAGGGAGCAACATCGCAAGCTATTGATCTACAACATAGATATGCAAATACTATCAGGACTAAGTTCATGATAAATTAAAGTTCAATTAATCATATTACTTAAGAACTCCACTTAGATAGACATCCCTCTAGTCATCTAAATGATCACATGATCCAAATCAACTAAACCATGTCCGATCATCACGTGAGATGGAGTAGTTTTCAATGGTGAACATCACTATGTTGATCATATCTACTATATGATTCACGCTCGACCTTTCAGTCTCAAGTGTTCCGAGGCCATATCTGCATATGCTAGGCTCGTCAAGTTTAACCCGAGTATTCCGCGTGTGCAAAACTAGCTTGCACCCATTGTATGTGAATGTAGAGCTTATCACACCCGATCATCACGTGGTGTCTCGGCACGACGAACTGTCGCAATGGTGCATACTTAGGGAGAACACTTATACCTTGAAATTTAGTGAGAGATCATCTTATAATGCTATCATCGAACTAAGCAAAATAAGATACATAAAGGATAAACATCACATGCAATCAAAATATGTGAAATGATATGGCCATCATCATCTTGTGCCTTTGATCTCCATCTCCAAAACACTGTCATGATCTCTATCGTTACCGGCATGACACCATGATCTCCATCATCTTGATCTCTATCAATGTGTCTTCACATGGTCGTCTCACCAACTATTTCTTTTGCAACTATTGCTATCGCATAGCGATAAAGTAAAGCAATTATATGGCGATTGCATTTTATGCAATAAAGAGACAACCACTAGGCTCCTGCTAGTTGCCGATAACTTTAACAAAACATGATCATCTCATACAACAATTTATATCTCATCACGTCTAGACCATATCACATCACAACATGCCCTGCAAAAACAAGTTAGACGTCCTCTACTTTGTTGTTGCAAATTTTACATGGCTGCTACGGGCTGTGCAAGAACCATTCTTACCTACGCATCAAAAAACCACAACGCGGTATAGTGATTGCTTTTTGATCTTCAGAAAGAACCCTGTTCATTGAATCCGATTCAACTAAAGTTGGAGAAACTGATAACCACCACCCACCTATGTGCAAAGCACGTCGGTAGAACCAGTCTCGCGTAAGCATACGCGTAATGTCGGTCTGGGCCGCTTCATCCAACAATACCGCCGAATCAAGAATCAACTAGTGACGGCAAGCAATATGTATAAACCCACGCCCACAACTCCTTTGTGTTCTACTCGTGCATATAACATCTACGCATAAACCTGGCTCGGATGCCATTGCTGGGGAACACAGTAATTTCAAAAAAATTCCTACGCACACGCAAGATCATGGTGATGCACAGCAAGGAGAGGGGAGAGTATTGTCTACGTACCCTCATAGACCGTAAGTGGAAGCGTTATGACATTGCGGTTGATGTAGTTGTACATCTTCACGATCGACCGATCCTAGTACCGAAAGTACGGCATCTCCGCGATCTGCACACGTTCGGCTCGGTGACGTCCCACAAACTCACGATCCAGCAGAGTGTCGAGGGAGAGCTTCATTAGTGATAACCCACAAGTATAGGGGGTGAATTGTAGCATCTTTCGATAAGTAAGAGTGTCAAACCCAATGAGGAGCGAAATGTAGAACAAATATTCCCTCAAGTTCTATCGACCACCGATACAACTCTACGCACGCTTAACGTTCACTTTACCTGAAACAAGTATGAAACAAGAAGTACTTTGTAGGTGTAACAGGATAGGTTTGCAAGAATATAAAGAGCACGTAAATAAAAACTAGGGGCTGTTTAGATAAAGAAGCAATAAAGTTAGTATAGCGAGTGTGGAAAAGTGGTGGTAGGAGTTGCGAAATTGTCCCTAAGAAATTGACTACTTAACTAGACCGATAGCAAGATTTATGTGGGAGAGGCCACTGCTAGCATGTCATCATTGACTTTGAATTCTATGCACTTATGATTGGAACTATTAGCAAGAATCCGCAACTACTAACGTTCATTAAGGTAAAACCCAAACATAGCATTAAGATATATTGTTCCCCCTTCAATCCCGTATGCATCAATTTCTATGCTAGGTTGATGCTTCTGTCACGCTTGCCCTCCAATACATAGTCCTATCAACATACAACTAACCCTATGGTGTGATCCAAGCGCGCGCTCATATGATGGGCACCAAAGGACAACAACAAAACCACAAGCAATTTAAATCAATCATAGCAATTCACCAATTACCGATAGGACAACGAAAATCTACTCAGACATCATAGGATGGCAACACATCATTGGATGATAATATGAAGCATAAAGTACCATGTTCAAGTAGAGGGTACAGCGGGTTGCGGGAGAGTGGACCGCTGTAGATAGATGGGGGAAGGTGATGAATATGTTGGTGAAGATGACTGTGGTGTTGGTGTAGATCGCCTTCACACGATGATGGCCCTGGCGGCGTTCAGGCGCCACCAGGAGAGAGGGGGAGAGAGCCCCCCTTTTTCTTCTTCTTACTTGACCTTCTCCCTAGATGGGAGAAGGGTTTCCCCTCTGGTCCATGGCCTCCATGGTGGTGGAGGGGCGAGAGCCCCTCCGAGATTGGATCTGTCTCTCTCTGTTTCTGTGTTCCAGATTCTTCCCTTTCACCGTTTCTTATATACACGAAGATCCGTAACTCCGATTGAGCTAAAATTTGGACACGATTTTTATCCGGATATTGGATTTCTTGCGGCTAAAGAGGGGAACCAACCGCCTTACAGAGTGGCCGCGAGGGCCCTGGCCGCGCCTGACCCCCTGGGGCGCGCCCCTCACCCTCGTGGGCGCCTCGGGCATCATCTCACATTGATTCCACTTCCCAAAATTCACATATATTCCAAAAAAATCTCCGTCAGTTTTTATCCCATTTGGACTCCGTTTGATATGGATTTTCTACTGAAACAAAAAACATGCAACAAACAGGAACCGGCACTGGGCACTGGATCAATATGTTAGTCCCAGAAATAGTATAAAAAGTTGCCAAAAGTATATGAAAGATGTATAATATTGGCATGGAACAATCAAAAATTATAGATACGACGGAGACGTATCAGCTTCCCCAAGCTTAATTCCTGCTCGTCCTCGAGTAGGTAAATGATAAAAATGTTAATTTTTGATGTGGAATGCTACCTAGAATAATCTTGATCATGTAATCTAATCATGGCATGAATATTAAGACACGAGTGATTCAAAGCAATAGTCTATCATTTGACATTAAGACAATAATACTTCAAGCATACTAATAAAGCAATCATGTCTTTTCAAAATAACATGGCCAAAGAAAGTTATCCCTACAAAATCATATGGTCTGGCTATGCTCCATCTTCACCACACAAAGCATTCAAATCATGCACAACCCCGATGACAAGCCAAGCAATTGTTTCATAATTTTGACGTTCTCAAACCTTTTCAACTTTCACACAATACATGAGGGTGAGCCATGGATATAGCACTACAGGTGGAATAGAATATTATGGTGGAGGTTGTGTGGAGAAGACAAAAAGGAGAAAGTCTCACATGGACGCGGCTAATCAATGGGCTATGGAGATGCCCATCAATTGATGTCAATGTGAGGAGTAGGGATTGCCATGCAACGGATGCACTAGAGCTATAAGTGTATGAAAGCTCAAACTGAAACTAAGTGGGTGTGCATCCAACTTGCTTGCTCATGAAGACCTAGGGCATTTGAGGAAGCCCATCATTGGAATATACAAGCCCAGTTCTATAATGAAAATTCCCACTAGTATATAAAACTGATAACTCAAGAGACTCTTTGTATGAAGAACATGGTGCTACTTTGAAGCACAAGTGTGGTAAAAGGATAGTAACATTTCCCCCTTTTTTGGCGGGCTTCTATGGCCCGCTTTTTTTATTTAGGCTTATTTGGCCCCCTTCTTTATTTTTTTCATGGGGCAATGCTCTAATAATGATGATCATCACACTTTTATTTACTTACAACTCGATACTAGAATAAAGATATGACTCTATATGAATGCCTCCGGCGGTGTACCGGGATGTGCAATGATCTAGCGTAGCAATGACATCAAAAAACGGACAAACCATGAAAACATCATGCTAGCTATCTTAAGATCATGCAAAGAAATATGGCAATAAATGCTCAAGTCATGTATATGATGATGATGGAAGTTGCATGGCAATATATCTCGGAATGGCTATGGAAATGCCATAATAGGTAGGTATGGTGGCTGTTTTGAGGAAGATATAAGGAGGCTTATGTGTGACAGAGCGTATCAAATCATGGGGTTTGGATGCACCGGCGAAGTTTGCACCAACTCTCGAGGTGAGAAAGGGTAATGCACGGAACCGAAGAGGCTAACAATGATGGAAGGGTGAGAGTGCGTATAATCCATGGACTCAACATTAGTCATAAAGAACTCACATACTTATTGCAAAAATCTATTAGTCATTGAAACAAAGTACTACGCACATGCTCCTAGGGGAATAGATTGGTAGGAAAAGACCTTAGCTCATCCCCGACCGCCACTCATAAGGAAGACAATCAATAAATACCTCATGCTCCAACTTCGTTACATAACGGTTCACCATGCGTCCATGCTACGGGAATCACAAACTTCAACACAAGTATTTCTACAATCCACAACTACCCACTAGCATGACTCTAATATCACCATCTTTATATCGCAAAACTATTGCAAGGAATCAAACATATCATATTATGTGATCTACAAGTTTTATGTAGGATTTTATGACTAACCATGTGAATGACCAATTCATGTCATCTCTCTAAATAGATATAAGTGAAGCAAGAGAGTTTAATTCTTTCTACAAAATATATTCCCATGCTCTAACAAATATAAGTGAAGCAAAAGAGCATTCTACAAATGGCGGTTTTCTATGTGAAGAGAAATAGGCAATCCAAACTTCAAATGATACATGAAGCATTCTATAAAGCCATACTCAAAAGATATAAGTCAAGTGCAAAGAGTATTCTATAAGTGAACCATGTACTATCTCATACCAGCATGGTGCATCAAAGAAAAGTGAAAACTAATGCCAAAGACACTCCAAGATTTGCACATAACTCATGAACGAAACGAATCCGAAAACATATCGATATTTGTTGAAGAAAGATGGGATGCCTTCTAGGGCATACCCAAGCTTAGATGCTTGAGTCTCCTTGAATATTTACTTGGGGTGCCTTGGGAATCACCAAGCTTGAGATCTTGCCTCTCCTCCTTCTCCTCACATTGTGACCTTCTCGATCTTCGAACACTTCATCCACACAAAACTCAACAGAAAGCTCAGTAAGATCCGTTAGTATAATAAAGCAAATCACTACTCTAAGTACTGTTGAAAACCAATTCATATTTTGTTTTTTCATTGTAGCTACTATAGCATAACTTTTATATGACTTAATCCACTCATAGAAAGCAATAGTTTCATCAAAATAAGCAAACAATGCATCAAAAAACAGAATCTGTGTTAAACAGGACAGTCTGTAGTAATCTGAACATTCACCATACCTCTATTACTCCAAAAATGCTGAAACAATTATGAAAAATAAAAAATTTGTATAGAAAGACAGTGCAAAAAGTTTCAGAACCGTTTGATGTTCCAGTAAAAAAATATAAAATCACGCACTACAGCCAAAGTTTTTGTTTTGCACCGCACAAACCAACAAGCACTAGTAGAAAAAGGGCCTTTAGTCCCGGTTCGTAAGGGCCTTTAGTCCCGGTTCTTGAACCGGGACTAAAGGGTCCGTACTAATGCCCTGACCCTTTAGTCCCGGTTCAAAACAGAACCGGGACTAAAGGCCCTCCACGTGGCCGGTCCACCTTTAGTCTCGGTCGGTAACACCAAACGGTACTAAAGGAAATTTTCTGAATTTTTTTTGAATTTTTTTTTGAATTTTTTTTATTTTCAAATTTCTGAACTATTTTAACCTCTAATCTCTAATCACCCCTCATCACTGCTCAATTTAATCTCTAATCACCCCTCATCACTGCTCAATTTAATCTCTAATCACCCCTCATCACTGCTCAATTTAATCTCTAATCACCCCTCATCATTCCAAATCATCTAACTTCTCGGACGGTCACCCATCCTCCCACTCCCCCAGCCTGAGCACGCTTAACTTCCGGGTTCTATTCTCCCTCGTTTCCAAGTCTGCACTCGTTATTTTCCTGACAATAGTAAGATGTCAATCCTATTAACCGTTAGGAGTTTAGCTTGAGCATGAAGTCACACATTTCACTGTTTGAGTTTGAAACTATTGTTCTAAAAAACAATATTTTTTTAGTAACACTAATATTTCTTGAATAAGTAGTTTGACCATTGTTTGACCACAGTTTGACCATAGTTTGACCAGATTTAACCACAATTCAAAAAAACTGAAATAATTATGTAATAACACTAATACTCTTGAATAATTATTTAGTAACACTAATACTTCTTGAATCAGTAGTTTGACCATAGTTTGACCAGATTTAATGAAAATTTAAAAAAACTGAAATTTGAGCATAACTTTTTTCCTTTTGGAATATGAGGATTCTACAAATTTGCAAACTGGCCGTAGGCAGTCTCCATCGGATGTAACTTTTCATGTAGATGCTTTTTCATATAAAAAACTTTTTAATCCGAGTTCGTATGCAAAAGTTATGCCCATTTTACAAATTCCAGAGAGATTTTGTAAATAAAGTCGAAATTCATATTTGTAAATTTTCCCAACAACTAGACCACATATCACATGGGAAACTTATTTTATTTCATTTTTTTGACATTTCCATCATTTTATTTTGTTTTTTCTAAAACTGAAAAGGCGGTCCACCAGGGGGGGGGGGTTGAAAATGGGACCTTTAGTACCGGTTCGTGC